>NW_008667494.1:14650-32011 GCF_000695815.1 Acanthisitta chloris | reverse complement strand
CCTGCTGAAGGCAGGAACACCAGGATCATCACATGGCTCCAGATCATACTCTGCAGGCAAGAAAACAGAAGGGATTAATAACTGGGACAAGTTGTCCGTATGGAATAAAACAAATTGACCAAATCAGCTTCATTGTATGAGTGTAGAACACCTGGAAAATACATATTTCATGGTTGTGTTCAATACTAAACCCCAGTACTGTTTCTATGTCTGTCCTGGCTATATAATGCCATAATGTTCAACACCTTTGTCAGTGGAGCAAGTGCAGAGGAGGCCACAAAGTTGCTCAGAGCACTGGAGCATCTCCCTGTGAGGACAGGCTGAGGGAGTTGGGGCTGTTCAGCCTGGAGAAGAGAAGGTTGTGTGGAGACCTCATACTTCTAGGATCTGAAGGTACTCTACTCCAGGGAAGCTGCAGAGGGATCTGTGTTAGGAGCTGCAGGGACAGGACAAGTGATAGGTAATGGGTTCAAAATGAAGAAGGGGAAATGTAGGTGAGATATTAGCAAAAGTTTTTCCCTGTTCTGGTGGTGAGACCCTGTCCCAGGGTGCCCAGGGAGGCTGTGGCTGCCCCAACCCTGGCAGTGTTCACAGCCAGGTTGGATGAGCCTTGAGCAACCTGCTCTGCTGGGAGGTGTCCCTGCCCAGGGCAGGGCTTGGGGCTGGGGGAGCTGTAATGTCCATTCCAACCCCTAAAATTCTATGATTCTCTGATAAATACAGAAACACTGTGTCTATTATGCCCCTTCCACACTACATCTATATTCTTAATTTCAAGGTCTGCAATCCCTTGCACTGTGATTTGCTGTAATTCTGGTTAATTACTTTCTTTGTACATAATTCTTATTTCATTTTATCTGAACTCCCCAAAATCTTTAGAAGTCAGACTTCAAGTTAAAAAAAATCATTAAGTAACAAGGAATAAAATAATTAAAAAATCAGAGAATGGGAAAAACTTCCTAAAACACTCACATCACCAACATCCAATCAGAGAATGGGAAAAACTTCCTAAATCAGTCACATCACCAACACCTTTCTCAATCTGTTTGCTACCTTTATAAGCCTTAGTAAGTTTTCTCTGATAGAGACTATACAATTTTGATTGCCTTTTTTTTTTAAAACTGGTGATTCCTAATGTTTCCATTATCTAAAAGGAAAAAAATATTGCCTGGAGCAGTTTTGGGATATTTAGCAGAATGTAATTCATTACCTGAAAATGTTATGTTGAAACCTTCATAAGAGATAGAAAAATCAGATACAAATCGAAGCTGTGCAGTAAAATTTCCAAAGAGTCCAGCTTTGATGGTAGGGGGTAAGACTGAGCCAGTCAATCTGGCCACTGGTTCTGTGAAGCTTCCATCTTCAGTGATGAGCAGATAGTCATGAGAACTTTCCAGGTGGAAGGTATGAAAAACCAGCTGGACACCTTAAAAATATGAAAAAGGGGTAAAAGAAGATCATTTAACACGACATATTTCTATAGGAGCACTGGAGCATCTCCCTGTGAGGACAGGCTGAGGGAGTTGGGGCTGTTCATCCTGGAGAAGAGAAGGTTGTGTGGAGACCTCAGAGCAACTTTTCAATATCTGAAGGGATTACAAGGAGCCAGAGAGGGACTCTGTGTTAGGAACTGCAGGGACAGGACAAGGGGTAATGGGCTCAAACTGAAGGAGGGAAAGTTTAGGTTAGATATGAGAAAAAAGTTTTTTACCCTAAGGGTGGTGAGACCCTGTCCCCGGGGGTGCCCAGGGAGGCTGTGGCTGCCCCAACCCTGGCAGTGTTCACAGCCAGGTTGGATGAGCCTTGAGCAACCTGCTCTGCTGGGAGGTGTCCCTGCCCAGGGCAGGGCTTGGGGCTGGGTGAGCTCTGAGCTCCATTCCAACCCTTAAATTCTATGATTCTGTGAAGTTGCCAAGATTAGATATGCATTCAATATTTTTCTGCTGCACATATAACATCAAGATAACAAGGTACATTTATAGCAAGACATATGTATAACATCAAGATTTTTGGCTATTTAAGTCTGAAATCTTAGTTTACCAATACACAGACCAAATCTTCATGCTTAGTAATGGTTAAGAGTTATCAAGGTCCTGACACCTTTGACTGAAAATATTTAGTGTTTTTTAACGCACTATTATTATTTTCCACACATTTTTTCCTCTTCTACTGTTTTCTGAGACTAAAACACATTTCTGCTTGTTACTTAATTTTTCTTTTGAAAACCAAAACAAACTGGAAATAGCATATGTGAATATATTTATTTAAGGAAATTAAACCTGCTCCTCCAAGGAGTGGCAGAAAGTGCTGAGTTAACTCATAAAAGGCTATTTATTTTACGTGTTTGTGCCTGAATTTTTGAATATAGAGAATAAATAAACATATGCAATTGAAAGTGCTGAGTTAACTCATAAAAGGCTCTTTATTTTTCCTGTTTGTGCCTGAATTTTTGAACATAGAGAATAAATAAACATATGCAATTCATATTAGATCCTTACCCTTGCCATGAGACACTTCGATAGTCCAAGTGCAGTTTAAAGAGTTTGGATAAAAATCAGGAAATCCTGGAGAAAGAACAGTTCCACTCTTCCCATGAATATATCCACCACATAAAGCTTGAGAAGGGAAAGAAATAAAGGAAATAACAGAAGTTATACAGATATCTTGGATTTTACAAAATGAAAATATATAGTTGAGTCTTGAACTACCCTTCAAATTAAAAATGGGATCAAGTATTATAGTAACTAGTTAATTAATCCAAAGCCATAACACTCAGTTTGTTCATTCTTAAATTGGTCTGGGAAAGGGAGTTTATTTTTCATCTCCTGTTAGGTAACAGAATACAAAGAGAAGTAAAACTTTATTGCAGAATATTGTAAGTATTAACACCTTTTGCAGCAATATGTGAGAAATAAAATGTTAAGGTGTTGAGGCCCTGGGATATTGCCCAGGGAGGTGGTGCAGTCACCATCCCTGGAGGTGTTTCAGAGGTGTCTGATGTGGCACTGCAGGATCTGGGTTAGGGTTTAGTGGTTCCAGCAGTGACAGGTTCATGGTTGGGCTCAATGATCTCAGAGGTCTCCTCCAACCCTGATGATTCTAGGATTCCATGATTTACTTTTATTTCTGAAGAAACTCAAAAATCAAATATCTTGTTGCTGCCTTTCTGGCACTAAATATTTAGAAACGCATCTATTAAACTCCAAGCAAAAATAATTCAGAATAAAGATGTAGTTTTTCTTTACCAATAAGGAGTATTTGATGTCTACTGAAATGCTCTGGAGAAAAAAAAATAACCTAATATATTTTCCTGTCCTTCAGACATGCAGATTGTCCCATCATAAGTAATTTATTCAGAACTGAACATTTTGGAGGAGACAAGAACTCTGCTAGAAAACATTTTATGCATACTAGAATTTGCTAAACTAGGCTGCTCAAATTTGCATGACAAATTAATTAAAGTTTAAGCTTCCCATGCTGAATTGCCCACAGATCTTATAAATACAGCATGACTGTGCTTCTCACTCCTCTGCTGCTGTCCAGTTGTTATCTGGCTGGTTTTGAAATTTTAATCAACTAAATATTTAAGCAATATACCAACAAAGCATTAAGAGGCTTTTAGTCTTCTTCCTCACATAGGGAGATGCAGATTGCCATAAACTCAATGGCAAATAGAGATGACAAAGTGCTCAATAAACTTGTACTACTTGTATGTAAATGTATATATAAAATATATCTCTATATGCAAACATGTTGGCATTATAACTAAAGTTTCTTCTTGGGAATATGCACCTTTAGTTTTCCAGTACTTGACAGAAAGTAGCCACAGAAATATAAAGTAGGCAAGGTATGTCTTACATGCAGCATAAGAGAAGAGTAAAATCACTGTCTGAAAGTGAAGATCTTGGTGAAATTGAAGGGGGGTAGTAGCAATCACAAGCTTAATTAGTTCTGAAAAAGAAGAGATTAACTTCTGGGGACTTTGAGGCTGCCATCTGAAGAGCTTGACACTCACCATCACAGCTGGGTAGTGCATGGTTCCACTGATGGTTTCTTTCACATAGGAGTGGCTCCTCATCGCTCAGAGTATACCCTGGGTCGCAGCTGAAGGTCACCGTGGAGCGAATATTGAAGTTGTTGCCATGGCGATGACCATTCACGGGGATCCCTGGGTCAAGGCAGGAATCTGATTCCAGAGTAACACCTGGAACACACACACATTTCAGCTGCTTATTACCCCCTTTATTTCTTTTTCAGAGAGTAAACAAACATTTCCCAAACAAAATGCAAAATGAGGACGGAGGAAGAAAGAGCCTCCCAAAGATGCGAGTTAGCATTGCCTGAGAACTGATGTGGGATACAAAGTACTTTCTCTGGCTCTTGTCACTGGCTCAGGGCACAGTTTTTCAATTTCTTAGAATAGAGATGTCCAAATGAAGTAGAAGAAGATGACAAAAGCCCAAATGAAGTAGAAGATTGGAGATTTGACATATGTCTTACCAATCAATGGGGAAAAAAAAGCCAACAAAAGCACTGGACATCTGAAACTATGGGAAGACACTAAGGTTCAAAGGATGAATACAGATTTTGCCAGTATTTAAATCACAATTGATTATTTCATCTATTGAGTTCCTGATACTGCAGCACAATTTGACTTTCCTCTGTTGTAGTAATGATTATCTGATACAGAAAAAAAAAAAAGTCAAAAAACTCTAACTGAAGAACTTGGAAACGACTCGTTAATTCTTCCAGGCACAATCCTATGCATCAAAAATAGGAAGACAAATACTACAGCTCACACAGTTGTATAACCCTAATCTGACAGAAGGAGACTCTGGTAATTATGTCTTATAGTAGAGATTAAATAGTGTTTGGTAAAAAAAAGGGGAAGTACACACTGAAGAAAAAACACTCCCCACCCCCAAAAAATGGTCAGACAAAGGCTCATTAACTGAACATTCTCCATTATGCTTATAGTGATAGCAAACAATTGTGAAATTTAATCATATAATGAAATATAATGTATATACATGAAAGAAATAAATACAGATTCTCTACTGGAATGACAGGGACTTCTTTAATTTTCTGTTCCTGGGAGTTGTATGGTGGTTGACCTTGCCTGGTTCCAAGTCCCTCAACCTGCTGCTCTCTCACTGCCTTCCTCAGCTCTACAGGGGCAGACATAATTGGTTCTCACATATAATTACTGAATTTTATTTGTTCACATGCATTTGCTCACTTTCAAAACAAATCTTATTTTCAAGACTAGATGAACATCTGTTAGAGAAACCTCAGACTTACTCTCGTAGTGAATTAGGAAACCAACACTGGACCGACTGTTGTCTGTAGTGAAGAGCAGGTACATGTAATTCCCAGTACTGATGAGGAACTGAGGTGCTTGTGTTCCATGGTACTCTCCAATTAATGGTGAGGAACTTGCAGGCCCATCTCTGACTTCCAAAGTGTCGTAATTTACTTCAGTCTGAAATCTGAAAAGGAATATACAAGTTAGCTGGTTGAGATGTCTGGATCTGACACTGGAGGTTATGATTAAGGGTTTGGGGGTTCCAGCAGTGATATGGTTGGACTTAATGATCTTAGAGGCCTCTTCCAGCCTTGATGATTCTGGGATTCCAGGATTCTATGATTCTCCAAGTCCATAACAGACATCCATGTGTGCAGTCATCTACTACTAGTTCTTAGATCAAACAGCTCAAATCTGTTCTCTCTGTAGATGAAACTTGGAGGGACACTATTTTCTTCAGGTGCTTTTCAACACAGTTTGTAGTTGGAATCTGTAACATCTAAACTGTGCACACATAAATCCTCCTGTCAATGAAGTTTGTGCTGTTACACAGTTAGCTATACTGGCCTAAATACATTTACCTTCAAACATAATATTCTTATTTCCTAAGTTGTTAATCTTTCAGAAATGCATATGCCCTGAGATTTGTGTCTTCTGTTCCCATAGGGCTTGTTAGTTCAACTTCTGAGAGCTACGAACTCTGTCCCTGTGCAATGCAAGACATTTTCAAAGTGAATGCCCTTAGCTTTCTTGCCAATATGGGACACATTTAGTGGGTCTAGAGCTAAGAAATTGTGCTCTTGTAATTAATGAAAGCTTCAAATCATTAAACACTTGCACAAGGGTAAATATATGGGACATTCCTTGTAAGTGTAAATGAAGTTGATACTTTGCTAGGCAATGATGACAGAATGACCAAGTTTCCTATCTAGACCATTATCAGCCCAGGAGGGACATTGAGGGGCTGGAGCAGGTCCAGAGCAGAGCAACGAGGCTGGGGAAGGGACTGGAGCACAAGTGGCATGAGGAGAGGCTGAGGGAGCTGGGGGTGTTCAGCCTGGAGAAGAGGAGGCTCAGGGGAGACCTTCTCACCCTCTGCAACTCCCTGACAGGAGGTTGGAGTCAGGTGGGGGTTGGTCTCTTCTTGCAGGGGACTAGCAGTAGGACAAGAGGGCACAGACTCAAGCTCTGCCAGGGGAGGGTTAGGTTGGAGATTAGGAAGAGATTTTTTGCAGAGAGAGTGCTCAGGCATTGGGATGTGCTGCCCAGGGAGGTGGTGGATTCCCCATCCCTGGAGGTTTTCAAGCTGAGACTGGATGTGGCACTTAGTGCCATGGGCTAGTGACCACGGGAGGGTTGGACTTGATGATCTTGGAGGTCTTTTCCAACCAGGTTGATTCTATGATTCTATGATTTTACAGAACAAATAGCATTAGCCTTGTAAAAACCACAGGCATATCAGTATCACTAACAGCAAGTTCATTTTTAGCAAGTATTTAGTAGTCTCTCAAGTCCTTCTCTCTCGATTCCCTGAAAATAAGGGCACATTCAGACACCAGAAAACCTTTGCTCAGCTCTCAGAGATAACAACTGCTTGGAAAATGACTTGGGCCCTTTGTATCATTCCTTCCTCTTCACACAGAAAACTTTCTGGATTCATGGTGCTACCTGCTCTTTTTGGACATGCTGGATAAAATCCAAATGATTGTTTTCACTGCTGCCTATCCCCCTGGCAGTGGAGTACAGAGGTTGCTGGTTTGCTCATACATTAAGCATGTTCAAGACCTGTTTCTGGCAGTGAAGTCAGCTAGCATGGAATGGCCTACATCCATACTATTAAACACATCCTTCAGCCTCTCAAACAAGGAACACTATTCAAATTTCCTCTTATGGATGGTTGCTAGCCCACACTAACTCCTGGTCATGTTTGATAATTTTTGGGGCAAATGCTGGTTAACAAGCTCAAGATGCATTTTGGGGACTATTGCAACACTTGAACTGTATAGAAACATGAGGCTTTGTGTCTGAAAAGCTTCTCTGCTTCTATTTAATTTACCAAAATCGACAATCACAGAGGTTGTCACTAAAGTACTTGACAGTTTTTCAGCCCTTCTCCATAATTTCAGAGATTATACATTGATTTCCCCTGCAGTGGAATGATGAGAACAGACAGATACCACTAGGCTGGTTTGAAGACTTTATTTGTCCTCATAATGAATAGACACAAGATCAATAATTCCATAGTTCAATTATTTTGACAGTTATGTTTGTGAGGAAAACTAATTGGGAATGAAGTGTTCTTAGCCAGCAACTGCAGCTTTCTTAGCAGGGCAGGGTGACAACAGTGGGTTGCAAACCTGGAGACAGGAAAGCTAAAATAACTCTTACAGGAGTTGCTACCCATTACAATGATCTGCATTCCCAGTAGGCCCTTGCCCATCAAAAAAATCAAAAAGGAATTTATAGTTCACTTGTTTGTTCTTCAGGCTTTGAGGGAGTGAGTTGTTTTTTGAATTGGATTGGGTTTGCTTCAGGTTTCTTTGCACTCTCACAAAAGTGATAAATGATAAATCAAGAAAATTTGTTATTGAAAGTTCTTCATTGTTACTGAAAGTACTTAATTAAGATTCACTTTTGGGGTGTTTAGTTTACTTTAATACTCACTAGCTTATTCATGCAATGTCCTTCCCTGTATTAAAATCATGCTTAGCTTTTTTGTAGCTCTTGACAGGGTAAAATGCAAGATAAAGAAACTTGCATTTTGAAAATCCAGGTAAAGCATATCCAGCATTTTTCTATGCTTTCCTACACTATCAAAGAATTCCAACAGGTTTCTGAGATAGGATTTCTTCTACAAAAGCCATATCAACACTTCCTCACTCATCAGATTTTTCTGTGCTTCCACTAGTGCTTTGTCATAGTTTTCATGGTGGGCATCCAGTTCCTTACATGTCCATGAAAGGTCTAAAAGATACAGTTCCTCAAGTGCACAAGCATCAAGACAGTTTTAAATGAACAGTTACACACAACTTTCTGTTCTTCAGCCACCTCAGCTTTGTACTCATTGAGGACTCCTGGGCCAGTGCTGTCTAATTCTGGGGACTTGCTGTCCTCCTCACCCAGGAGCTGCTCCAGCCCTCTGATCATCTTTGAGACTCTCCTCTGGACTCACTCCAACAGTCCCATGTCCTTCTTGCACTGAAGATCCCTAGAGCTCAATGCAGCTCTCCATGTGGGGTGTCATAAGAACAGAGTATAGAGGGAGAATCACCTTTCTCAAACTGTGGCCACACTTCTTCTGATGCAGCCCAGGATATGGTGGCCTAAGCTACTCCTCTTAATTCTTGCCCTCAAGACCTCTCACCATCTTGGTCACCCTTATCTGCACACCCTGATGCATCCAAAACTGCACACAGTACTGGAAGTGAGAGCACAGCAGAGCAATCACCTCCCCTGACCACCTAGCTCTGCTGTGCTCGATACACCCCAAGACATAGTTGGGTTTTTTAGCTGCCAGGACATACATTGGACTTGTATTCAACTTGCCATTAACCCAAATCCCCAGATTTCCTTCCACAGAGCTTCTTCTCCAGCTCCTCCAGTGTTATAAACAAAGACAATGCAAATAAAAATTAAAACTTTAATTTCCTACTTGCATTGTGAGTGTTGCTCTGCAGTTCCTTTTTGTGCTCTGAGTTCTTAAAGAATATTTTTCTTCTTCAATATTAAACTAACGAGTTATGCTCATACATTCCTTCTTGTTTGACTTTATGGTTCTTACCTGTCAAAAGTGATCTTAATGGAATGTCCTGGTCTTGCTTCAATCACCCATTCACAGTTAAGTGAGTCTTTGTAATATCCAGGCCACCCTGGGGGTAAAATAACTCCACTTGATGCTGTCAAATGTCCACCACATGGTGCTGGAAAATAAAAGCATGGAAACTTGTATCATGCACAGTATTTCAAACACAATATTCTGCAGTCAAAGAACTTACAAAAAAATTGAATTAAAGAGCATAGAAAAATAAGTTTAATATAGTTATGCTGAATAGTTGAACACAATTTTCTACATGATGTTATGAGCACTTTGTTTTCTTCAGAACCCTAAGTCCTGCAATGCATCTTATCATAGCTTCTTACTCTATACATATCTTAACACACTTGAGGTGGTCACTTGTGTGATCATGGCACTTGATTCCTTCCTTTTGTTGAAGAGAACTTTATCTCATTGAAAAATGTAATGCCTCACCATTTTTCAGATCCACTATGATTCCACATTTAGGTGGAAATATCACAGAATCATAGAATTTAATGGTTGGAATGGAATTTACAGCTCACCCAGCCCCAAGCCCTGCCCTGGGCAGGGACACCTCCCACCAGAGCAGGTTGCTCAAGGCTCATCCAACCTGGCTGTGAACACTACCAGGGTTGGGGCAGCCACAGCCTCCCTGGGCACCCTGGGACAGGGTCTCACCACTCTCCCAGGAAAAAACATTTTTCTAATATCTAACCTAAATTTGTCCCCATTGCTCCTTGTCCTGTCACTGCAGCTCCCAACAAAGACCCACACATCTTGTGACTTCTCCTCTGTTTCTCTAAGTTGTGACAAACAAACATTCTGCACCATATGGAAACAGATAGGAAAATGATTTTGTGAGCAGAAAATTAATATACCTAGTTTTGATTCCATGTTTTTAGCATCGAAACAATCAGAGAGGTTATTTGATTTCACTCATGATTTGCATTTGTCTCTAGGAAGGTTTTCCAGATTTAAGTGGGAAATGAAAGCAACCCACAAAGCATGAAACACACCCTGAATTGTCTCTGAAGCAAAACAAAAGGCCAGAAAAATAGCATTTACATTACATGTGTATAGCTAATGAAAACAGAAATTTATTCCATCGTGGGTTTTTCAATTAAATTTTGTCATATTAGAAACAAGAACAGTCAGAAAACTGTTGATCCTCACCTGACTATAACACATCACTCACTTCAAGTCTTTCGGGTGTTGCTTATAGAGACTCTTATGTATACAAAGACACAGAGCAAAACAACAACAGAAAAACAACAATTGCTCAGAAATCTCAGACAGCCAGAATCAAACTAAATCATCTCTAAACTGGTGGTGGATTCACCATCCCTGGAGGTTTTCAAGCTGAGACTGGATGTGGCACTAGGGTTGGACTTGGTGATCCTGAAGGTCTTTTCCAACCTGGTTGATTCTATGACTCTATTCTATGATTCTAAGTAGAAGCTTTACTTCACTTTCTCTGTGGTAGATAATTATGTTCTTCACCATATGCTACAGCCAAAACTGTGATACCAGTTATAACTCACAACTGAGCAATGATGGTGACAATCAGAACTGGAAAACAATAGGAACCAGATCTTTAGAATGCTAATTTATTCCAAGAACATAAAACCATCCTCTTGTTTCTCTTACCATACTCTCAATTGACTCTGCGTGTGTAACAAAGATGAATGAATAACTTCAGCTAAAACACTCTTATTTATGTGCAGAGTAGAACAAGTAAGCTAAATGAAAATGGAGTCATTATTCAAGCTGTAGGTGCAAAGTAAAGATTGTGCCCTTACCTTCACACCGTGGGACAGTGGAGCTCCACACTACGTTTCCATCTTGCATGATACATGTTATGGACTCAGAGCCTTGAGTCTTCACAAAACCATCATCACAGTGAAAGGAGACAGAACTTCCCAAAAGGAATCTGTCTCCAAAGCGCCTCCCGTTGATAGGAATGCCTGGATCATGGCACTCATTCTGACCAAAGGCTGATAAAAATACATAGTAATAATATTAGCAATAGAATTAATAATAGCAACAGCCTTTTTTTTTTTTTGAGTGGGAGAAAATATTACAACTGTAATAGAGTAATATGTAACATATAGTAGGTGATATTTCAAAGTACAGACAATTCCTCTACTTACTTGTATAAGTGATGTTAAATCCTCTTCCAGTGGTAGAGTGATCTGACTGAAATTCAAGTCTGACTATGTGCCCACTACTTGCCAGCTGAGAAGGGACCTCATTGCCAGAAAACGTGCCAAGAGGTGGTAGGTCTGAAATCCCATCGTCTTTGACAGTAAGGTAGTCAAACTGAGGTTCTACATCAAAGTCATTGAAAATCAGATGGATTCTGCTTCCTGGCTCTGAGATAATCAACCAGACACAGTTCATATTGTTCCCATACTCCTCAGGATAATTTGGAGAGAGAATAATTCCAGATGGTGTGGTGAAGTTGAAGAAACAGGAGACTAAAGGAAAGAACAATAAGGACATTATAAATCCTTGTCTTCATATTCTTTATTCTTGTGGAAAAGGTTGTTGTTGAAGCCTGGATGCCAAAACTACTACACATGCAAGCTGGAAATGTTTCCCACTACTCCCAGAGCATTTCTCCAGTATAACAGGTTTCTGTTCCCCTAAGTGACTGCACCTGGGCCTGCAACAGATGCACATGTAGCATATGCCAAAGAAAGCAAAAGTAATGACTGATGTGTCAAAATTTGGGAAAATTTGTCAGGTTTATTCTGAAATGAAAATGCAACCTCCAAATTTAAGTGATTTTTTTTTTTCCCAGAAGAAATGTGTGTGAAAGTATACTCCTTTAGCAATCCAACAAATCAAGCACAAGAGCCAGTTTTGTCTGTAGTAAACAAAGTTCATGTTGATACAAGTAGTGGTAGAAATTTAGATGTGACTCAAGAACTCTGGAGCATACAGTCCAAATGTGTTTAACCCTCGTTTCCCTTTGATAGCACAAGCAAAACCAAAAATGATTCACAGTTGTCATCCCTTTTCACTCTTTTGCACCAATTTTCATCACTACATTTCCTACCTGGTCTCAGAGTCATGAGCTTGTGGCTGGTGCATTCAGAAAGAGGAAAGTTCACTGTATAGTCATTAACACAAACACTAACCATCACTCAGCTCTTCAAATGTGCCAAACTGCACTCAGGGTATGTAAAGAAGTGTTACAGATTCCATGCTCCTCCACAAAGCACATCAAACACTGGAGCACAGGAAAATATTCCCCACCACTGCCACCAGAAACTGGTGTGTCAATCCAAGGCAAAACAGCTCCCTGAAGAAGCACAACTTCTGCCTTCAAAGGGAATTGCAGTTGCTCTGTCTTTGTGTCCAGGCTAGGCATGCTTAGACACATTTCAGCACAGCAAAGCATGCAGAGAATTATTGCAGTCCAGAGCAGGTTGGCTCAGCTTGGTGAGTCCTGTACCAACACAGCTCCAACACACATACATGTCCAAACAGAACTGGACACCTCACTGAGGTTGTGATGGTTGTTAAATCCACTACTGAATTATAAGACTCTTTATAGGAAAAGTTAACTTGGTCTGGAGCAAACTGAAGTATCTAATCTACACCTGTACTGGGAAGATTTGCTCCTGTAATAGAAAGATCTGCTCTACTTTACCACAGAAGAAAAAAGAAAGAGTAATAAAAAACCCCAACAAACCCCAACCAACAAACCTCTCTACTTAAATCCATCTACAAGCTTGACTACAAACCTGTGTTATCTCTACAACAAAATTCACAACTAATAATCTTAGCAACCCTTTTTGTTACTTTGGATATTCTAAAATTCCTTCTATTAGTTTTCATACTTTTTTAGGATATCAAAAAAAAAAATCCCCAATCTTTTCTCCTGTGTGTCTGCAGCTCCTTGGTGCTGTCAGAATGAAAGGTGTGTGTGCCACAGAGTCCTTTTGAACACTGATATGCCATTAGGAATTGCTCATTTCGAGTCTAATTCCACACACATTTACATTAAGAGTGTTAAGTGGAGCAATTAAACATAAAATGAGGGGAAAGAACATTCTCAAAACAGCCCTACGTGATGCTCCCCACAAATGAGCTACTGAGCCAGCTGAAAAAAATAGCCCATGTGGCTGCAAAAGTCTTCAAGGTCTTTTGAAATGTTTTCCTGCTGGTTAAGCCACAAATGTTAAGAAAAGCAAGAGAGTAAGGGCAGGAAAATAATGGAGAAAAGGATGGAATAATGCTTACAAACACAGCTGGGTTTGTTGCCAGACCACTGGTTGTTCTGTTGACACGTAATGGTTCTCTCTCCCACCAGTTCAAAGGCTGCTTGGCACTCAAAGGTGAGTGTGTCTCCATGCAGAAAACTGCTGCCAGTCCTTTTGCCATAGGAGGGAATTCCAGGGTCTCCACAACCTCCTTTCTCAATTTCTGAACGGCGAAAAATTCAAACACAATGACAAGGTGAATATTTTTGCAAGCACCACAACCTCCTTTCTCAATTTCTGAACAGCGAAAAATTCAAACACAACGACAAGGTGAATATTTTTGCAAGCGATTTCTATGTCAGACTCAGAAGTGCTTCCAAAATCTTTGGTGTTATGCTTTAAATTAACACTTAGAGCTGTAAGTGAACTAGAGGTAAATGCTGTAAAACATCTAATAGTTCCCATACCTGCATTGCTGCATTCCTGAAGATAACAAAATGCTCATGTTTAACCACATGACTGCACTGACTGACAGTGCATTTTTAAGGTAAAACATAAACCCAGAGTCTCCATTCATACCATGGAGACATGCTAAGTGCAAATCGTTTCTCTGGCAATGAAGTGCTAGTAATAAAGAATCTCTTAACTCTCACATCTGCAATTCCATTTATAAGGCTATTAACAATATGATTAAAAGTATATAATTTCCTGATAGAGTCAATTAATTTCATCTGAAGCACTAAAATATAATAAAAACAGAGCTGAGGAATTGGTCCTTCACCTCATACTTCAGATTAGAGCCAAAAGTTTCTCAGCTCCATTCAGCTACACTGCAAATAAAGGAATACACTGGATTATATTTCCTAGATATTCTACAGGAGATCTGTTTCCTGTAATGAAAAGATTTAATTATGATTCAAATGAAAATAGTGATAAAATCTTTGTTATTTAAATACTTCACAGTTCAGTCCAAGGTAGGAAATCTGAAACATTCAAGATAAGAAGAAAATTCAACTCACTGAGTCATGTTAAATATGAATATAATTTTACTCCATTCCAAATGTCTCCTTGTCAAATATTGTTACATCTGCTAATGTTCAATCCTGGCAGAAGTGAATATCTTGACACACCAAGTCCAGCAGAACTTGTAAGGGACAGGCTGACAGGATTTTGTGTGGGAAGCCAATCCACTGTGTTTACACCTCTACAGAAGTTGTGAACAGACTGTTGACAAGCATGTTGAGAAAGGTATGGCACATGTTTCCCAGAAGAACAGGTTACTCATAGAGACAAAAAGAGATATCAATTCTTTTCATGGTAATCTTAAACTCAAAGAGAAAATCAGGAGTAACTATTCAATCTATGCATTCAACAGAGTTGTAGAATCACAGAACACCCTGAGTTGGAAACAATCCACAAGGATCATTAAATTCAGCTCCTGGCCCTGCACAGAAAAGCCCTAAAATCACACCCTGTGCCTGAGAGCATTGTCCAAATGCTTCTTTAACTGTGGCAGGATTTGTGCTACAGAAAAGCAGACCCTGCATTTCAACCACATTTTAAAGCTTCATCTGCTTCACTGACAGCAGAGCTAGACCTAACCCAGCACGTGAGAATGATCACAAACTTTTCAGGATATGGATGTGCCACATACTCTTTGCAAAAAGCTTTTGTGTCTCCAAGATCAGGGCAATTCTGTCTCAGGCAGCAGCACCAGAGGCAAACTGTCTGCAGAGCTTGGCAAACACCTTGCTCAACACTTAGCCCTTAAAAGAAAGCAAGAGGTGTTTTTCCATAGTCTACAGAGGATGCAACAAAATATCTTCACATGATGAACTTCCTAAAGTAGAAGACAGGTCAGGATGCTTCCAACTCTCAGAAGATGCACCCAAGCCATAGGAGAGGGATATGGATCAGTGAATCACAACCTTTCAACAGACATTACCATGAATTAATCCTTCTGGTGGGTTAAAATTCCTTTTTTTTTTTTGTGGGAAACTAGTACAGGATGTCTTTACTCAACTGAGCTGTTAGAGAGGAAGGCAAGAATGCAGCATAACCTTTGGAGAATAAGCAAATACTTGGTTATTCCTAAGAGATCACCCTCCATCCAAGAATGACCAGTTTTACTTGGGACGATATATAGTTTAGATTCATAAATATCTTATTTGCAAGAACCAGCAAGCAGTTAAAAAATATAAAACCTAATTTCAGATCAAACAGTTTTGCTAAATAGTTTTTTTCTTTAGAAAAGTAGACCTCAGAGCAACTTTTCAATCTCTGAAGGGGCTACAAGAGCCAGAGAGGGACTCTGTGTTAGGAGCTGCAGTGATAGGACAAGGGGCAATGGGTTCAAACTGGAGGAGGGAAAGACTAGGTTGGATGTGAGGAAAAAATCTTTAAGGATGGTGAGACCCTGTCCCAGGGTGCCCAGGGAGGCTGTGGCTGCCCCAACCCTGACAGTGTTCACAGCCAGGTTGGATGAGCCTTGAGCAACCTGCTCTGCTGGGAGGTGTCCCTGCCCAGGGCAGGGCTTGGGGCTGGATCATCTCTAAGCTCCATCCCAACCCTTAATTCCATGATTCTCTGATTCTTTAGTCCAAAGCTACATTTCCACTACATAAATTACAACTCAAAACTTAGGGAAGACTGAGAATGCCAAATTCAGGTACTCTTTGTTTACAACTAGACCTAGAGCAGTAGGGATGTAATGATTCCCAACACTTTTCTGTCCTCTGGGCTTTTTTACTTCACAGTCCTTTCTGGCACCTGTTGAGATGCAATGTGCATGTTGCTTCAACCCATGCACCAATGATTCTGTTGCATCATTTGCAAAGAGGTTACATACCATTTTGCTCAAAAAAGAACATTCTGCAGACCAATTCAGTTGAAGTTACGCTGAGCCCTTTGAAAAACTCTCTGGGATAGAGAATGTTCTTAAAATGACAACCATGAAAATAAAATCTATGCTAATCTATTTATTATGGCAATTAAAATCCTGTTCTTGAAGGATTATTCTGTGTACTCATTCACTGTTGGATTTCCTTTGATCCAAGTTCTTAGAGCTGTGTGAACTTCATGACGTTTGCACACGAACTCTCAAGCTTCAACTTAAACATCAACTTCCTCTAGTCACCAAAATATTAACATTGATCTTATTCAATTGTTTTTAGCTTTCACATGCTCTCAGCAGCCTGGGGAAAGAGGCCTTTCATCTTGTTTGTAAACTAGAAAGATTTACTTAGTTTCAGGGAATATTCTTTCTTTAATGTTGGAAGAATGACAAGATTAGATTTCTGCCTATAAGATCATATCTTTTGGAATTTAATCAAAGACATTTCTGTCCCTGTTTTCTTTCGAATGAAGCAATATGGCAATTCTCAAGTGATATTAAGCATCTAAATTTGTGTTATGACTATTTGAAATATGTCACACTTCAATTCAAGTCTTTTTTGATAAAAAGGCTTTGCCTTTGACTGAGGTATCAGAAATGTATAATAAAATAATTCATAGGTGACAATATTTTGCACACTTGAACTTATCAGCAATGATAATAATTTACCTATTTTCCCCTTGTTACTAGATTACAAATGCACAGTTTAAGTTAAAGCCTTAGTGTAGCTATGTTTTCACTGACACTATCCAATATTCTAGCTTAGCCAGTTAGTGAATCATCACTGAAACCCCAAATCTGAATCTAGATCCAACTTCTACCCCCAGAGTATAAATAGAGTAATAATTGTGCAATATATAATATATAAAGAATTATGACAATCTGCTCACAGTATATAATTCAGATGCATAAATACAATTGGCCCAGAAACCAATGGAATCCTGGGCTGAGCCACAGGAGTGTGGGCAGCAGGGCAAGGGAGGGGATTCTGCCCCTCTGCTCTGCTCTGGGAGACACACCTGGAATACTGCACACAGCTCTGGTGTCCTCAGCATCAGAAGGACATGGAACTGTTGGAGCAAGTGCAGAGGAGGCCACAGAGCTGCTAAGAGCACTGGAGCATCTCCCTGTGAGGACAGGCTGAGGGAGTTGGGGC
>NW_008667494.1:3152-14313 GCF_000695815.1 Acanthisitta chloris | reverse complement strand
CTAAATTCTATGATTCTATGATTAAGTAAGTGGTTTATGTGTATGTGTCTTGCACAAAAAATCCATTATTTCAAAGAAGAGATACATAAATAGACTTCAGTAATTCATAGACTATAAGACAGTTTAAGTTAATATCCCTAACACACAAACACATAACCTTGACCTTTTGTAATTATCATCTTAGCTATATTCAAGAAAGGCAAAGTGAAGCTGCTACTGACACAGATATACATTGACCAAAAATACCCCAAAAACCAAACATCAAAACACAAAACTAAAGGAGATAATCTAACACCTAAACTCTGATCTGACGTGTCACAGAAATTCATGTTTCAAATGCAAGAAAATACAAGAAAACAGGTAATTTCTTTTGCCTCCTCTTATTCCTCATAATTCCCTGCATTAAGTCTCCTAATTACTGATGTAGTGGAATCTGATTTGAAAACACAAATGGAGAAATCCTTATACAAAGAAAACTTTATATGAAGAGAAGGGAAAAGATATGATTTGGATTACAGAAAAGGATATAAGGAAAGCAATGATATAACATAGATGATTCCTGCAAAGGAATATAGGAACAACTACTGAAAGAGCAAATGATAAATCAAAACTAATACAAGAAAATATTTCGTATAGTACATAATTGGACTGTAAAAGTGGCTATTAAAGCTCAAATGAGTTTGGCCTAAAGCTAAAAAGAGGGAGGCCTTACATGATAATTTTCTAGATGATCCCAATTTTATCATCATTCCAGTAAATTTCTTCAAAGATATTTTACAGTGCCATTTATTATCAGTCTTCAACTATAAAAAGAGAAGACCTCCTTCACAGCTCATAGAGTTCCCAGCAGTATTCTAAGAGCTTCTCATATTCCCTCTGAAATGTTTTGTCCTTGCTGTTATCAAAAAAGAGCACAGATCATATCCAGGAGATTAATTTTTGTTGCTTCTGCGTTATTGAATTCTGTATCAATATTAAAAAACAAACACGACCTTCGAATCAGATAGATGGAAAAACACCAGGAAAAATGTTCTAGGAAGTCCATCTGAGCTAACTGTTCACTGTCACAGCATGTGAGTGGCATGCTGGAAATAATAACACATCATACTGCATCATATCTTATCTTTTGAAAATCCTTGGAAAAAATGAACCAATTAAAGTAGAAAACAAATTAAACCTTTAGAACAAATGTGTTCTTTAAGTTTAATATCTCCTGTGCACTTATATATGTTATCTCAGAAGACAGGAAAAGACTAGGTTGGTTTGTTTCCAATCAGTTTTACATGACCAGTGGTAAATGTAGATCAAATCTGAACAGAGATGAATAAGGAGCTTCTTGTGACTTGTTGCAGAAAAATGCCTGATACCTCCTGACCAACTGAGGGTACAGAAGGTGAAATTCATTATCAATAACTGTAGGATAAATTTGGAAACTTCTTATTGTGAATTACCATGAGTATTCAGACATGATGGTCCATATCAATAACTGTAGGATAAATTTGGAAGCTTCTTATTGTGAGTTACTATGAGTATTCAGACACGATGGTCCTGACTTGGCAGGAACTCCTGACTCAGGAATAGGAACTCTATCATAATAAAGATAACTAGGAAACTGTAAGCTGTGGAAAATATTGACAATTGCTGGAAAAGAAACATTGAAAAGAGCATTCTGACATCTCACAAAAACTACTTCACTTGCATGTTGAATATTGCATGTAGTACTTCTCCTTAGTTTATAAAATGCAACAATACAATTAGCAGAGCAGAAAAAAAAAAGATCAAAGTTAATGAGGAACAATTAGCACAGAATTATAGAATTTGGGGGTTGGAATGGATCTTAGAGATCATCCAGCCCCAAACCCTGCCCAGGGCAGGGCTGGATGATCTCTAAGGTCCATTCCAACCCCCAAATTCTATGATTACACTGTCCATAATAATTTCCCTGTGTGCACATCTAATTGTGAGAGTCCTAAAAAATCTTAGTTGCATTAATTCCTTTCAGCACAGGTTTGATCAACTCTCCAAGCAGCTACAAACTTTTCTATCAACACTGGTCGTGCAGTGATATTTATAAGCCAGTTGTGTAATTGTAAAAGTCTACCCTGATCTGAGGTTTATGAAGTGCTGTAGCTGTATGCAGAAAGACAACTGACATTTACCTGAGCCACTGAAATATGTATTTGAAAGCATTTTTCTACTAGTCTCCAGAGGAAAGAGGAATCTTCTTCCAAACAATCATAATGAAGGGCTTAAAGCTTAACTGCTCGGTTGAGCATCAGTACAAATTAAGGTTGTAAACTTGACATTTTCAGCTGCTTGAAGGGGCTGATATACTTCCTGACATCTCCAAGAATTCTTATTAACTTCAAATTATATAAAATGCTAGGATTATATCACTGAGTCACCAGATTTCTTTTATAACACTGTTATGAGGTAAAGGATAGGCTAGAGAAATAACTTAATTAGTTTTTATAACCATGTAAAGGCAGGAATAAAAAATGGGTTCGAAGCAGGCAATGAAACAGATGTTGTTATACTGGTTATCAAGAAGTCTGGAAGTCAGAAGATTAAATATTTCTATCAGACTGACAGGTTTACAGGCTTCAATGGGAGGAAAAAGTCTCAAGCCTAATAAAATTCTAAGGCATTCACATCTAGAAGTTTGAGCTGAGTTTCATCTGCTTTTGTGTCAGTGTGGTAGAGCCCAGAGGATCACAAGCATGGAAGCACAGCCTGATGATCAGCTGGCTGCATGGTCCACCTTGGGCCTTACAGCCTTAAAGCACATCTTTTCAGATGTGGCATACCCATACCATGAGTGGAATAAGCCAACCTAAGGCACATCATTCATTTTATCACTCCTTTTTTTTTTTTTCCTGCAATTGGCTTAGAAAGTGCAACATCAAAGTTAAAGTTGGCTGTCATATCTTGCATTTTCCTTATTGATAATGTACTTACATAGAGTCATAGAATTTAGGGATGGACCTTATAGATCACCCAGTCCCAAGCCCTGCCCTGGGCAGGGATACCTCCCACCAGAGCAAGTTGCTCAAGGCTCATCCAACCTGGCTGTGAACACTGCCAGGGTTGGGGCAGCCACAGTTTCCCTGGTACATATTATATATAGGTAATGCTTTCATGATTTTTGCCTTTATAATACATGGCAACAGATGATGACTTACAGAAAAATCTCAAGGCAACTATTGTATTTTCTAACACAGCAGTTGTCAGATTGTTTGAGCTAACAAGTTAATAACAACATTAGCTTTACCATCTGTATTTCCCTAACACTTTCCCTTGCATCCAGTGATACAGGTACAGAGGAATAGCTATTTCTCTGTATTCAAATTGAATTCTACTATTTCTGGAGGACCCATATCTGATTTTTTTTCTGGTGTATCTAACATTTGGAGAACTGGACTGTAGAGTCCAAGAAGCCTGATTAATTAGGCAGACTATAGAGCCTTTCTTAAGGTAAATAGCAACTGCATTCAATCAAAATCAAGAAATTTGTGTAGTGAGACTATAGATAGCTCCTCATATTTCTGACATGAACATCTTTCTGAAGGTGAGCCAAAGGAGAGGCATAAGAATACGGGAAGAATTGTTCTGCCCTCAATCCCTTAGGCAAACTGGAAGCAGGATTAAATTTACTATTCAGACACAAAATCTGTGGTGTTCATTTACAGCCATTTTTAGGTGGCCATACTACTAATGTAGGATCAGTGAATTGCATCAATTAAATGCTTCTCTGTTCAATAATTATAGTGAGATGAACAACCTGGTGGAGTTCCAGTCCAGGCTGGATGAGCCTTGAGCAACCTGATCTAGTGAGGAGGTGTCCCTGCCCAGGGCAGGGGTTGGGACTGGGTGAGCTCTAAGCTCCATTCCAACCCCTAAATTCTATGATTCTATGAATTTTAGCTCAAATAAAACTTTTCTATAAACTGTGGCACTGTTTAAATAGCAATATAAAAAATATTTTACTGTAACAGATACAAAGTCAAGATTCAGTTTTTCAGTTGTAAAATATTGCCCAAGAAGGTGAGGAACCATAGAATCAACCTGGGTTGGAAAAGATCACCAAGATCATCGAGTCCAACCCTCCTGTGGTCACTAGCCCATGGCACTAAGTGCCACATCCAGTCTCAGCTTGAAAACCTCCAGGGATGGGGAATCCACCACCTCCCTGGGCAGCACATTCCAATGCCTGAGCACTCTCTCTGCAAAAAATCTCTTCCTAATCTCCAACCTAACCCTCCCCTGGCAGAGCTTGAGTCTGTGCCCTCTTGTCCTGCTGCTGTTGCCTGGGAGAAGAGACCAACCCCCACCTGACTCCAACCTCCTGTCAGGGAGTTGCAGAGGGAAACTATGTTCTAATCCTGAGCAAAACTCAGACTTTTCGATAAAAATAGCCTCAAATAAGGATGTCCTTAACTTTGTCTCCCTAGAACATGTTCAGCCATCAAAGTCTGAAATTTCCCTTCTTTTTAGCTAACTGCATTCACAAAGTCTTTGAGGTTTCATGCCATGATCCATTAACTTTCTCATAATTCAAACGAGTTTCTATTTTTGGACAGGTTCTTTGCTAAAGAAAAGTGAAGAAGAATCATTGAGGTATCTTATAATACAATAGAGGTTTAAGTTTTACACTTTGCCAGGAAAGTACAGATGAGTAAAAGTTTTGTCAACACTAAAAGATGAGAAAACTCTAATAAAACTGGTGAGAGAATTGAGGTAAAAGAGGAAAAAAGTTACAATTCACCTTTATATTAAGATGTTTACTACACATCTGAGATTGTAAACATTTCACCCTTTACAATTCTGAAACTTACATCCAAAACAGGTTGTAAACCAAACTGAAAGACCAAATTCAACTATCAGATGGAAACCTTATAGTTCATAAAAGAGATGCCACTAGTACTGCAAAATTCACAGTGCACACTTCAGGGGCTTCCAGAAGGTCCCCAGAAGTAAGAGATCAAACACCATAAATAAAACATCTTCATTACACAGGTAGAGAAATTAAAATATACACATTGACATTATAAATGCTGCCAAGAATTTATAGCAGAAAAATACCACAACTGAGAGACTTAAATTTTTCACTTTTTCATAGAGGTATGAGGAGATAAAGTTCATCACTTTGCTTTGAGGAAATAATGCAAAGTGTCAGATAACTTTTGCCAATAATCACTTTTCACTATATGTCACTATTTCTGCTTTATGTCATCCACAAATGGATTCTATGAAGACAATATTTTGTCTTAATAAACACAGTCCCTAGAAATGACACACTCATACTAACAGATATCAGGTATTTTTTAGCAGAATTAAACAACTTGAGAAAGTATCAAACAGTAAAAAAAAATAAGACCATTAAAGATGTTTATGTTGCAAAGGTTCTCACCTCTTTGAGACAGAAGGAACATAAATGATGTCAGGGTAATGTAGATCACTCTTTTTGAGTTAAATTTCCACAATCTTATACATCTTCTTAATTTCCACCATCAGAGACAATATATCTGCTCTGTTGGTTTTCCTACACACTGATTTGGATTTAGGCCTGTTTAGATTCTCAGTGAGGCATGAAAACAAGTTTTGCATATACCCCAATACAGTCTGAAAAAATTAACTATCATTTTCAAATCATATTCAGTACGAGAAATTATACAGCTTAGCAGAATGTAAAATTTATGAGCTTTCAAATCTGACAGAAGTTGTAGCTTCTGCTGACCTCCCAGAAAAGAGCATTCAAACAGTAATTTTTATTCTTCCTTGCAAATATTTTGAGTTATTTTGTGGGTATTTGCATATCCATGTCTTCATTAACCATTAAATGACTATAGAGACAGGACCAAAATGCTAAATCTGTGAAAGGAGTAAATACCTAGTTGAAATGCATTTGTTGGGGTATAATGAAGTAAGTTACAATGTGAGTTCCAAACTGCAAGTTTAGCTCATACCTTGATAAACAGCTTTGAATCCTGGTGAGCCAATGCTGTCATCAGACTGCAGGTGAAGCCACATCTGGTTGCTCATGCTCACAATAAGGTCAGGAACACTAGAGCCAGTGAGTCTGTAGGTAGGATAAATGGCAAAGTCATTAACAGAGGCATAAATTACTACTACTACCACTACTCCTCCCACCACCACCCCCCACAGCTTTTAAACTACTCACAGAGCATTTAAGCCTTTTTGCAATGTATTATCCTACTGTTCTGATCAGTTGGTTTTGGATAAATCAACTATTCAGTATAACATTAGAGATGAAGCAATCGTTGAAATGATAAAGTTGATCGGCATATTCCCCTTTAATTAAGCTGTTGATGCTTAGATCTTCTAAAACATTTACTATAAATACTAAACCCAAACTGCTTTAATAAACCAAAACCCAACAGATTCTTAATCAATATGACAACTACATGGTCACAGAACTGCATGAAACTGAGTTGAAATCATTTGCTCTTCATCAAACTATATTGAGTTCTGTGCTATCTCAGTGCTGTCCCCTTTAATTAAGCTGTTGATGCTTAGATCTTCTAAAACATTTACTATAAATACTAAACCCAAACTGCTTTAATAAACCAAAACCCAACAGATTCTTAATCAATATGACAACTACATGGTCACAGAACTGCATGAAACTGAGTTGAAATCATTTGCTCTTCATCAAACTATATTGAGTTCTGTGCTATCTCAGTGCTGTTCTGCATAAATCATTTGCTCTTCATCAAACTATATTGGATTTTGTACTATCTCAGTGCTGCTCTGCATAAAGTTCAAACACTTTTCTAATTATTTTCCCAATCTCTTCCAAAAATTGAATTGGAGATGAAGAGTCTACACTTTGTGGTTTTCATAAAATCATAGAATTTAGGGGTTGGAATGGAGCTGAGAGATGATCCAGCCCCAAGCCCTGCCCTGGGCAGGGACACCTCCCAGCAGAGCAGGTTGCTCAAGGCTCATCCAACCTGGCTGTGAACACTGCCAGGGTTGGGGCAGCCACAGCCTCCCTGGGCACCCTGGGACAGGGTCTAACCACCCTTAGAGGACAAAACATTTTTTCTCACAAATGTTTTCTCCTTTTAAAAATCAATATTCCTTCCTATTCCTCTGTAGACAAGTATTAATGGATGAGAGTTTGGATGTTATATAAAGCTTCTTCTAGGACTGACCATTTATATATCATGAGCCTCAACTGCCTCAAAGCTCTTTCCATAAAGTATTTAAATGTCCCTGTTTGATGTCCTGCATTTAGGCAGTTGCAATGATCACAGGATGGCTGGTTTATAAACATCCAGGCAGGACTGAGCTCATTGTAAGTACAATATTTGTTCACCATGTTTGAGTAAGTTTACAATAAAGCACCCAAAAGCAGCTACTACCTTAAGGATTCTAGTGCCTGAGAAGTGGAAATTTTGCATGGGGCTGAGGCTTGAGTGTTTAGACATGGAAATTTTATACTGAGGTGAAAGGTTCAAATCACTTTGAACTACGTTTGAATTAAGAAAGTTATTTATTTTAGCATAGTTGTTCCAATTAAATTAGAAAAGCTGTGAAGTTTTAGAATCAAAGGCATGAGCTTCTACAGTGATTTCCTGCAGAAATGTTGGCACTTGGTCTGTCTGAAGAAGGGAAAGTTAACAGAACTCATTTGTCATAATTAGGTGAAAGAAACATTGCAATTATTTATATGGATTAAAACCCCCTAAGAACATAAAATTATGATGGCTTCTTTTGCTCAAATGTGTTCAATTCTGTCTTTATTCAATGGATTTTTATGCAATCTCAAGTAATGTTCTCATGGAATAAATGCTGTTAGCTCCTCTTATTTAGTCATTGCTAATTTATTAACCCTCTAATTTTGGTTTGTGTTCAGTGATCAGGAACAATACGAGAATTTATCCCTCTAAGAGCTGTAGCTAAAAATATCTTGTACCACAAACTCTCATTGTGCAGCAAGAAAAATGAGCATATGGAACCGAAATGAGATGGTTAAGGGAGATGAGATTAATTAATCCATTCAAAATTCTAATCTTTGCATTAGTCCAGACAGTATTGAAGACACAGATGTCAAGAGTACCTATTTAGTTTGGAATTTTCCTTCCCATTTATGCAAGTTTCTCTACTTGCCACATAAGATATGACATAATATTTCCTGGGTTCTTTCATGAAAATTTTGTAAACAAATCCAATTTTAACTATGCAAATGTTGAAATTAAAGTTCATTTTACACAAGTTTTGTTTTCTGTTTGCTGAAATCCGAACCTTTTTCAATTCCCTTAAATGCATGGAAATACAATTAGAGTTATCAAGGTAGTATTTATTTTTTAAAGGAACTTGTGGTTTTTAGCTTTTAAAAAATCTAATTGCAGCATTTAATGTCTGATTTTCAAGCCCATAAAGATGCTACTAAAGATCTGGAGGAAATTCTGCCGCGAACAATTTTCTTTGACAGTACTTGAATTTTAAGCTCACAAAATATAAACAAATTATATGCATTAAAATTACAAATTGCAGTAATTTTAGATTACAGATTAATTCCAGACCTGGAAGAAACAACAAGAGAAGAGATTTCCAAGGAAAATTTAGGAAGTTCTGTACTTACACATACAAGACTGTTCTGGTATCCCCAACTTTGCCAGCATCTCCAACAGTAAGAGTATCATAACCTCTTTCCAGCTCAAACTCTTCAAAGGCAAGTTTTATCACCTGTTAAAATTAAATAACTCCATCATTTCAAAGCACAACCACATGAGATCTGATCTGCTCTAGTCTCAAAATAAATTACTTGGCTATCATAAATCAAGTCATGAGGCACTCATTAATTCAGTTAATCTTGTTTGACTTGAGAAAGGTATTTAGAAACAGCAGAAGTGCAAAAGGTCCTGTATTTTCTAATACCTAGGGAGAAGTCATTGCCAGACTGTTACAGAAGTATCATATACTAAAGATGCCAATCACCTCTAACAGGTGTTAATTGTTATTACTGCAGCAGCAACTCCTTTTATTTTAGCTCTAATACCTGTATAAGAATTACATAGCATAAGACTAGAAATGTATTAAAACACTCTCATCTGTTGAATTAGCATCATAAAATCATAGAATTTAAGGGTTGGGATGGAGCTTAGAGATGATCTAGTCCCAAGCCCTGCCCTGGGCAGGGACACCTCCCAGCAGAGCAGGTTGCTCAAGGCTCATCCAACCTGGCTGTGAACACTGCCAGGGTTGGGGCAGCCACAGCCTCCCTGGGCACCCTGGGACAGGGTCTCACCACCACAACAGGGAAAAACATTTTTTCTCACATCCAACCTAGATTTTCCTTCCTTCAGTTTGAACCCAACTATACAATTCATAATACAATTCATAGACAGCAGATAAGAACTATCAATTCATAATCATAGAAATAAAGAATCATAGAATCAATCAGGCTGGAAGAGACCTCCAAGATCATCCAGTCCAACCCTCCCGTGGTCACTAGCCCATGGCACGAAGTGCCACATCCAGTCTCAGCTTGAAAACCTCCAGGGATGGGGAATCCACCACCTCCCTGGGCAGCACATTCCAATGCCTGAACACTCTCATATAAAGGAGAGTCGTATCTGGCAAGAAAAATCACTATGTTTAAAAGACTTTTACTTTATATACAGGAGGAAACCTGATTAAGCATTCCATGAGAAAATATGGTAATACTTTATTTAAATATGCTCCACTAGGTTAGACTCACAAACTCGTTTACATTGCAATTTAAAAACAAATGTGAATGTTCACCTCTAATAATAACATACATTAGAACAAACTAAAGTAATTGGATATAAACCATAAATGAAAGATTTCAATTCCTGGTTAACCATATAGGAAATGTCACAAAAAACATTTCTGTATGGGAAATACATTCTGAAGATACATTAGATGCTGTTAAACAACATTTGTTATCTTTGCTTCCATGATAATTGCTATTATATGCTAATACAAAATGTTTTGGAAATACATTCAAAGTGCTGAGAATTAAGAGGTCTAACTTAAATTTCTTTAATCTGCTGCATGAAACCTAAATTTTACCATGTAATGAGTGAGCAATTTGTCTAATCATTGCTCCCTCCACAGGCAGTGGGCAGTTAAGTGGCACCCAGAATCAGAATCATAGAATCTGCTGAGTTAGAAAGATCCCACAAGGATCACCCAGCCCAACCCATGCCCTGCACAGACATCCCTGCCAGGAGGTTGGAGTCAGGTGGGGGTTGGTCTCTGCTCCCAGGCAACAGCAGCAGGACAAGAGGGCACAGACTCAAGCTCTGCCAGGGGAGGGTTAGGTTGGAGATTAGGAAGAGATTTTTTGCAGAGAGAGTGCTCAGGCATTGGAATGTGCTGCCCAGGGAGGTGGTGGATTCCCCATCCCTGGAGGTTTTCAAGCTGAGACTGGATGTGGCACTTAGTGCCATGGGCTAGTGACCATGGGAGGGTCGGACTCGATGATCTTGGAAGTCTTTTCCAGCCCTTGATGTTCTTGGAGGTCTTTTCCAACCCAATGGATTCTATGATTCTATTCTATGATTCTATGAACTAATATCACAATATACCACATACTTAGTTAAACAATATTGATTTATATACTGGGGGTGGGGGAGGGAAAGCATGTCCAAGGCTCTGTTTAATACTGAGTTTTGTTTTGCAATTAAAAATTCCATTAATACTAATCTGATCATCATCATTCCATATGCTTAATATGAACTGATTAAACCGAAGAAAAGAATTAATTTTCATTTAGAAAAACTGGAAAGACAAAAATTGCTTCCAGAACTATTCTATTTCTTTCTGGGTGATTAATTACATTCTTCTTACACAAGAATGATCCTATTTGCTTTCTGAAATGCATGAGACAAAAGTCCCTTATAAGCAATTCAGAAAGATTACTTGTTATGAGATAAAGAGACTGTGAAAACAGCAAAAAAGCTTAAAAATATGCAACACCTGAGGAGGCACCTATATGAAAGGTCTGCAAGTGAATTTCCTGTCATAATTACTTTATTTTCCTTTATCCTAGACACACACACACTTTGTATTTCTGCTGGCAGAACTGGTATTGCAAGTAAGGGAGACCTTATAAACCTCTACAACTACTTTAAAGGTGGTTGGACTGAGGTGGGGGTTGGTCTCT
>NW_008667494.1:0-3086 GCF_000695815.1 Acanthisitta chloris | reverse complement strand
ATTAGGAAGAGATTTTTTCCAGAGAGAGTGCTCAGGCATTGGAATGTGCTGCCCAGGGAGGTGGTGGATTCCCCATCCCTGGAGGTTTTCAAGCTGAGACTGGATGTGGCACTTAGTGCCATGGGCTAGTGACCACGGGAGGGTTGGACTCGATGGTCTTGGAGGTCTTTTCCAACCCTGCTGATTCTATGATAATGGAGAAAGGCAGAACCAGAGCTCTAAGACATCCCCCACCTCTCTCCAGCCCTGGCAGGAGTTGCAGAGAGCCAGGAGGTCACCCCTGAGCCTCTTCTCCAGGCTGACCAACCCAACTCCCTCAGCCCTTGCCCATGTGCTCTGCCCTTTGCTGCCCTCGTTGCCCTTGGCTGGACTCGCTCAGTGCCTCAATGGCCTTTGGGCAGTGAGTGCCCAAAGCTGAGCACAGCACTGAGCTGGGA
Source organism: Acanthisitta chloris (assembly GCF_000695815.1). NCBI lineage: Eukaryota > Metazoa > Chordata > Aves > Passeriformes > Acanthisittidae > Acanthisitta > Acanthisitta chloris. Next base: position 2,649 of record NW_008667494.1, on the reverse strand, counting down.
CCTCCCCAGTGCCCAGTGCAGGGGGATGACACTGCCCTAGTGCTGCTGCCACACTCTGCTGAGCCAGGACAAGGTGCCCTTGGCCTCCTTGGCCACCTGTGCACACTCTTGGCTCCCACTGAGCTGTGCCACCAGCACTGCCAAGGCCCTTTGTGACCAACAGCACTTGAGCAACACTTCCCCAGCCTGTAATGCTGCAGTTCCTTTGCCTCAAAGCCCTTAAAAGCTAAACCATTTATCACAGCAGTATTATTCATAATTTGGCATAAGTACAGCTGCAATTAATAAGAAGCAAAATGAATAACTCATAACTCCCAGGTTCAAATAGGCTCCAAACAGACAAAACACAGTTCATGCCAAATAGAAGAGCCTGTCCTGTAAAATTTTAATTCCTCCAGCTTTTGTTGAGTGACAGCAACTTTATTAAAACACTTGGTTTATTCTCTTCCCTATTTTAAGGAGCTGTTGAAGGGTTTTGGTACCACTGCTGCAATACAATTGCAACTACTTAAAAAGGAATTATAACAAGAAGTCTGCTTCTTTTTCAACACTGACATTATAATTTATAGTCCCCTTTCTCATGAATATATTTTCCTTTTAGCTCCCACTAATGCCTTGAAAATGGCCTACTAACCACACCTGGTAAAGACTAAATAAATATAAGAAGGAAACAACAGTAACAATAAACCATAAAACAGCAATGATATATAAGAAATACGGTGATGCTGATTTCTAAAAAGATAGCAAATGTAATTGTACCAACAGAGGAACAAAAATATTAATGGGTTTAAAATCCAACAGTTTGTTTTCTCATGACTATCACCAGGTGGCTGCCCACGCCTGAAACCTTTCTCAGATAAGTAAACACAGATTAGTTTTTCCCCTTTCCTTTTCATTCTTTCAGTCGTCTATGATAACAGAGATTTCTGTATTCTCCACTCTGAATGTACTTTGAATCATAGAATCAACCAGGTTGGAAAAGACCTCCAAGATCATCAAGTCCAACCCTACTGTGGTCACTAGACCATGGCACTAACTGTCACATCCAGTCTCAGCTTGAACACAGTCCTACCTCAGCAAGTTAATTAAGGCCAAATAATTTGAGATCTTTAAAAGAAAACAATGGAAATAATCAAGAAAAACCAGTTCATTTTGTTCGTGTAGTAAGGGTCAAAAAGGGATTTGATAGTGATTTTAGAACAGTCCTAGAAGGAAGAACTTTCTGATCATGCATAAAGATAGCAAAAATGGGCATAGAGTGGCTAAAATGAGAAAAGATATAGGATTAAGTGCAAAAATTAGACTAATAAAATTCTTGACACTATGAAGTGCCTTTTTTAGCTGTTAATTATGCAAAATAATTCTATAACTAATCATGCATTTAGGTGATTCAAACACATCGACAGTAAGGCAATGAGCACGTTATTAAACACAGCTTTGTTGCTTGTGTAGAGGAAGACACAGAGGAAAAAAACCCATAATGATGATTTCAGAGGTAACAGAACTGCCACAATCTGTTGCTCAGTCAGACAAGCAGCTTGTTGCCAACTTAGATTTTAATCTTTAGCAACAGTGTCTAGATATCAGGTCAAGTTTCCCTTTAGCATCGTCATCATTAAGATATTTTTCTTCTTCTCTTTTTGGTTCATTTGAAATGTATATAAATATATTGCTATTTCAAAGTACACACTATAGTAGAAAGCATTAAAAGCTATTCTATAAGTCAAATATCAAAGTCCAAAAATGTGTCACTTCTACCTGAACCATATATCTAATGACTTATCAGTCAGCTCGAGTTCAGTCTCAAACATAGAACAGCAGGAAGCAGAGCCACAAGAGGAGATAATTATTCATATCCTCACACAAAAAAGTTTGAAATCCTTCACTTTTGAACAATTTCAGACAACTCTCTGAGATAGCAGGACGATCTACTTCTCATTTTCTGCCAAAGGAAAATGCCAAATATATGGCTTTCATTTCTGCTCCTGCTGCTGCTCCAACTGTCAGAATATCGGCAGGAAAAAAACATGGAAACATAAGCTCTAAAGAAACACTATAACCTTTCATTTTTTTTAACAGAACAATGGAAAAGGCAAAAAGAAAGCACATATGCATGATATTTTTACTTGCCATTCATGAAAAATAATTCCAATTGTACTTACACCTTTGAAAATATTTTTCTAAACATTTTAAGCAGTTTTTCTAAGATGGTGAGCAGCACCCACAGGAAAAAGACACAGCAATGATAAAAATTTAAGAAATAGTGAAAATACTGTTCTTTAAACTTGAAAATTAAAAGCTCCACCTGGCATTGGTTAGAAACAAGTTACACCTAAAGTAAAAACACATGAATCACCAGATCAGAACTCCAGTTTCAATAAAGATTGAGAATATTACTTATTAAACAAGCACATCAAATTTTGGCCCCAAAAATTTAAGCAGGGAAACATATTTAGCTTATCCTGTTTGACTGTTGTCTTACTTCCTACAGTCATTAAAGAACAGGTGAATTTCATTAATTCATATGAAGTGCATCTGTGGCTTGATAGAGCACAAAAGTAATGGGCTAAAGAAGGAATTGTTTAGGTATCAAAGATGTACATCTATTCATACAAACTGTTATAGAAAGGGCCTTGGCAGTGCTGGTGG
>NW_008667493.1:22379-28032 GCF_000695815.1 Acanthisitta chloris | reverse complement strand
AGCATAGCTTCCAGGTGAATCTGCTCCGTGATCTTACCAGGCACAGAGGTGAGACACAATGGGTTTGACAGTGCTGACAGAATGGTTAGACTCAATGATCTAATTGTCTTTTCCAGCCTAAATGATTCTATGTTGGTGTTTCTCTTCCTGAAAAGGTTAATGAAGGCAGAAAAGGAGAAACCAAATCTCCACATCACTAACTCTGCCCATCCTGGTCAGCTTATGCTTCTCTCCCTGTGTGTGTGTGGGACTCCTTCCTGCAGCCTTGGCTTTGCAAACTATCCAGCAGGTTAAGTACTCCAGTTCCAGAATGATCCTCCAGGCTGTTCCCTGGAGCCTGCACTGGAGTGGCTAAGCCAGAAGAGCTGCCTAATAAACCAGCCCAAGGAATTCTCAGCAGCTTCCCAAGCAGCCACACTGTCCCTGCCTTCCCTCCACAGGGAGCCCTAATTGCAGCCCTTGCTGCAGCCCCTTCAGCTTGCTGACAGGATGCCAATTCCAGGCAAGAACTCATTTATCAGTGGCTAAATAGAATATATTTCCTGTCATGTTCCAGTCTGGGACTGCAGTGGTTTCTCCAGGAGCTTTTGCTGCTCTGCCCACTAATGCATGTTAGCAGGGGGTTTCTACATGGAGCAAGAAAGTCCTGCAGGCTTCTAGTCTTGTTAGCTACCACTTGTTCTACATGAATCTGGTTTAATGAAGTTCCTGACCTTCTTCCTTGGTCGACTGATGAGTAATATCCCAAATAAATCTTGCCTGGTGTCTTAATCCTATGTAGCGAATAATCCCAATAACTCATGGATGAACACTTAGAACATTAGAGCTGTGAAAAAAATCCAGAGTAATATACATAGAGGCTAATCCTCTGAGTAATTACATTGTCTGGGGCTTGGGACAGTGATTGTCAGCTCTGATTCATGGGCAAAACAAAGCACAAGAAGGATGTGAACTGGACTGTTAAGCCCCATAAAAATTGCTGCAGATGGCTTCAACAGATCTGTGCCATCATAAAGCAACAAGGCAACATGCAGCAAAGGGCTTATTTATGGGGCATTGCATCAATCAAGAGATTTAGGAGGATCTTAGAACAAAGTGAAAGTAATTAAATGCCTCAGAATCAGGAATTGGCCACTGTAAATAAAAAATGGCTGGAGAGGAACAGTTAATAGAGGGTATCAGTGTGTGTTTCTAGAGGAGTTAATGGCCATGATTAAATCTAGGGTTTCTCTCCCCATAAATCATGTTGATGCTCAGGTGCTGAACTCTACATCTGTGTGTGGAGGGAAGGGAGGGAAAAGTGAACAGTCATGTTTAGGCAGGTTGCATGGGAGAGAAAAGAGTGGCACAAGGATGTAGGAGGTGTTTGAAGGCTGTCTTAAAGGGAGAAAAGGAGACACGAAGCAAAGATTGCATCAGAGAATCATGGAATTATTTGAGTTGAAAGAGACCTCACAGATCATTGAACATGGTGACGACTTACTACGGTTTAAGGTCTTTTCCACCCCAAAAATTCTGTGGTTGGATGATTCCATGTCTGTGGTGGATACATGGTGAGACCTTGCTTAGCTCTTCAGGAACACAGTGCTTTGGGGATATGTTTTTCCCTCCCAGAACTGCCTGATCCAGCCATTCCCAGCCTGAATTTCAACCCTCTCATTGGTCTTCTAGTTCCATCCAGCATCTTACTGCCATTTTCTTCCAGACCATGAGAGCTACCAAGTGAAATGGCTGTAAAAACCTTCCAGGAACAAAGGAAAAAACATGCTGAGCCAGAAGAACACGAAGTCTGTTACTTTGGAATTCATCAGCTTGGAGCCTCCATTGCTGGTTGGAGAAGACAACTAGACAACCTCAGTTTCTTCTTTGGATGTCTTTGTCCAAGCAATGTTCCTTTCCTAGAAGCCCAGACTGGTTTGGGTTGGAAAGGGCCTTAAAGACAGTCTGGTCCCAACCCCACGGAGATATCCCTGCTGGCTGTCACCCAGCTTGGCCCAGTGCTGATCATCCTCTCTTCCCCTGTTCAAACACTGAATTTAATGTACATATAACTCTCTTCACTATTTTCTCTTGCTTCTCTGCTCTTTCTATTTTTGGCTGTGGCTCTTTGATCTGGGAAAATGTTCAGCCCTTAGTGTCCAGTGGAATGGAACCTTCTCCCCAGGCATCCATTGAATGTCTTTGCTATGATGCTTCAAAACAAGCATGAACAAGATTTTTCAGAGTTTCAGGCTGGAAACTATCATCAAGTTGTTTAAAATTCTCCGGTGAGGGAAAGGTGGAGAGAGAAACTCTGTATCTAACACATTTCTCCTGATTCCTTGTTTTATTTAACAGAAACTGAACTACAGGTGTTATCTCAGCATGTGTGAGGTACATTGACTCTAAAACTCATCCTGGGGTGTGATTTTAACTGTTAGATATTCTTTCCATGGCACATTTCAGGATTTACTTCTCAATGGTTAGAAAAGTCTTCAGACAATAACAGAAATCCCTAAGGAATAATTCTATGTTTATGGGAAAATCCTGGGCCTATAATAATTAGTTGGGGAATCCTGAAGAGTAAATACTGCAATAAAAAGAGTGTTGGAATCCTTGAAGATCCAAGAAAGTTGTTTAAGAACATAAGCTGTGTGGGATTTATTAACCTGCTGGCATGTTGCAGCCAGAGGAACCTCCTGGGAATAGGATTTGGCTTCTGGTGAAGGAATGGATATGGAAGATTCTAGAGAATATCATCATAGAGTTGTTTAGGTTGGAAAAGACTTTTGAGATCACAATGAAGAGTCAAAGACACATCTTCACTCAGTATAGATCAGTGCAGTGATGCTAACAGAATCAGAGAATCCTGAAGTGGTTTGGGTTGGAAGGACCTCAAAGCTCATCTCATCCCACCTCCTGCCATGGGCAGGGACACCTTCCACCAGCCCAGGTTGCTCCAAGCCCCATCCAGCCTGGCCTGGAACACTTCCAGGGGTGGAGCAGCCACAGCTGCTCTGGGCAACCTGTGCCAGTGTCTCTCGACTCTCACAGTCAACAATTCGTTCCCAAAATCCCATCTGTCCCTGCCCTCTGGCAGTGGCAAGTCATTCTACCTCCTGCCATGGGCAGGGACACCTTCCACCAGCCCAGGTTGCTCCAAGCCCCATCCAGCCTGGCCTGGAACACTTCCAGGGGTGGAGCAGCCACAGCTGCTCTGGGCAACCTGTGCCAGTGTCTCTCGACTCTCACAGTCAACAATTCGTTCCCAAAATCCCATCTGTCCCTGCCCTCTGGCAGTGGCAAGTCATTCTTCCTTGTCCCTCCATCCCTTCCCTTGTCCCAAGTCCTTCTGCAGCTCTCTTTGGAGCCCCTTTAGGCACTGAAAGGGGCTCTAAGATCTTCCTGGAGCTTCTCTTCTCCAGGCTTGAACACCCCCAGCTCTTCCAGCCTGGCTCCATGGCAGAGATACTACTCCAGCCCTTGGAGCATCTTCATGGCCCTTATAGCCCTTGGATAACAAGGATAAGATCAGGGTAAATAATCTGTGAGTTCCCAACTGTCTCTGATGATCAGGATATAAAGACACAAGTTACAGCTCCTTCTGCTCTAGTCTGGTTGGATCAAGTTTTGTTAGGAGCCACCCAAAGACTTCCGAGCTTTTCCAAGACACTTCTCCCAAGTCCATTCCTTGCAGACCCCACCAGAGGAAGGCAGAGGCATGACAGAGGGACAGGGAGAAGCACAATGGAGAGGCAGGGTGGAGAAGCAGGATGGAGAAGCAGGGTGGAGTGTCTCACAGTGCCTTGCACCCAGACCCCATTCCCCCTCACTGTGTCCTGAAAGAAGAGTCAGAGGAGTAAGCTAAGAAAGCAATTGTGGAGCCATCACTGAAACACAAAGCATTGTAGTCCTGGAGATTGGCAGAGGTTAATTAAAGGTGTGAATTTCAAATTATTTCATTAAACTGCTACAAATCCCATCCTGAAGACTCATTTTTCACTCTAAACCCATGAGCTGTTACTTAGTTTAAGGAATGCTGTTCAAGTAACCTCCAATGTGAACTGTTCCAACCCCAAATGCACTGGTGCATGGAATGTTGTGTATCACTGTGGTGGTTGGAGCAGCCACTGTGTATCTCAGATCTCTTTGGGAAAGAGACAGATGTGTGTAATTAATTTTTTTAGATACTGGATCAATATTTCTTCCTCCTCTGTCTTGTCTTCCACACACAAATCACTTGGACTTCAAGCAGATGTCAATGCAAGAAGATTTCCCTGTTCTGCAGGAGGGGAAGGAAAGTTCTTTCTATTCTTCAGGTCATTGGAGAGACACTAACTCTGCAGAGAAAAGTGTTTTCCAACAACTTTTGAGGTATCAACATTCCCTTTTAATGGCAATGCAGAGTGAACATTGCCCAAGAAGTTTTTCAAGTTACTTTAAGTCCTGAACCTCTAAAGCTTCTGAGCTTCTTTGGCTGCTGTGGTTGAACAGACTCAAAAAGCTTCACAAAAGCCAAAAAATGGCTTATTTTTTTCCCCAAGAAAATCCTTGGCTTTTCATGAACTTCCAGATCTGACATTCAGTGGAAGACTGGAGTGTTAATGGGATTTCTTTGTCTTCAGTTACAGAAGCTGTGGTTGCTCCATCCCTGGGAGTGTTCCAGGCCAGGTTGGATGGGGCTTGGAGCAACCTGGGCTAGTGGAAGGTGTCCCTGCCCATGGCAGGGGGTGAAACAAGATAATCATTAGGGTCCTTCCAACCCAAACCAGTCTGGGATTCTGTGAATCTATGACCTCAGAGCCCCTTCCAGTGCCTCAAGGGGCTCCAAGATAGCTCAGAGGGACTTTGGACAAGAGCTGGGTGGTACAGGCTTTTTGCATTGGTCTGAAGTGAAACAACATGACTCTGCTGCCATCAGATCTGCCCCCACTTTGTTCCTCCATGAGGGAGATATGGGTGCTCCTGAGTGGAGAGCAAGTGCTGGGACACAGGGAATGGTTTCCCTCTTTCAGAGGGCAGGCATAGATGGGATATTGGGAAGGAATTGTTCCCTGTGAGGGTGGTGAGGCAATGGCACACTTTACTCAGAGCAGCTGTGTGCTGGAAGCATTCCAGGCCATGTTGGATGGGGCTTGGAGCAACCTGGGCTAAGTGGAAGGTGTCCCTGCCCATGGCAGGGGGTGGAACTGGATGACCTTTAAGGTCCTTCCAACCCAAACCATTCTGGAATTCTGTAAGACACTTTTCTGGTATTAAAAAAGGACATTAAACCTAATTCTTTAAAGCTCAAAACCAGAATTAGCACTGCATTCCAGGCCATGTTGGATGGGGCTTGGAGCAACCTGGGCTAAGTGGAAGGTGTCCCTGCCCATGGCAGGGGGTGGAACTGGATGACCTTTAAGGTCCTTCCAACCCAAACCATTCTGGAATTCTGTAAGACACTTTTCTGGTATTAAAAAAGGACATTAAACCTAATTCTTTAAAGCTCAAAACCAGAATTAGCACTAGGTGACAATGATGCCACCAGACACAGCTATATTAGCTTTAAGACAAGACAAAAGTGCAGTACCTGGAGGGGCCTACAAGAAAGATGGAAAGGGACTTGGGACAAAGGCCTGGAGTGACAGGACACAGGGAATGGCTTCCCACTGACAGAGGGCAGGGGGAGATG
>NW_008667493.1:21144-22150 GCF_000695815.1 Acanthisitta chloris | reverse complement strand
GAGATGGGATATTGGGAAGGAATTGTTCCCTGTGAGGGTGCTGAGACACTGGCACAGGTTGGATAGAGCAGCTGTGGCTGCTCCATCCATGGGAGTGCTCCAGGCCAGGTTGGATGGGGCTTGGAGCAAGCTAGGCTGGTGGAAGGTGTCCCTGCTCACGGCAGGGGTAGGATGAGATGAGCTTAAGTCCCTTCCAACCCAAGCCATGCTGGGATTCCATGATGTAGAGAATGAGTATTATGAGGACAAATAAAATGAGCCTAACTATGAGGCCAATCAATATTTCCCCACCAGGAGAGGAAGAAATTGAATTCTCAGCTCCAGATTTCATTAGGCTTTTAGAGAAACATCTTCATCTGTGATGCCAATGAAGGAGGGAGTTGAGTCCTCCTCTCTGGTGTAGGTTTGCTAGAGCAGAAGCTGAACATTCTGCCCTGGGAGCAGACAGCAATGAGGGATATTTCTGTCAGTGCAGAGCTGTGATGCCCCCAGTTTTGGTTTAGCTCCTTTCATACATTGCTGTGACTTATGCTACTAAATGAACTCGTTGATCTTAGACTATCTAGAGAGGCCCTGAGGCTCCAGGTGGATCAGAGCTGTTATTTATTCCAAGCTCCACAAATGCAAACCAGGAATCAATTCCTGCAGAGCAAAGCTCTTGTTGCAACCCTGAGAACTGCTCTCAAAGAAGCTAAACAGCCCCAGGAGAGCTGCAAGTCATCTGGGTTTCCCTTCTGAATGTCTCCCTTCAAATGGCTTTTATTGACCAGAACAATCTTGGAGTGAAAAAAAGGACAGGAAAAAGGCAAAATAGAGAGGAAAAACCTTCCCAATATCCATCTTGCCCTGCCCTCTGGCCATTCAGAGAATCATGGAATCAGAGCATGTTAAGGGGTTGGAATGGACCTTAGAGATCATCCAGTGCCAACCCCCTGCCCTGGGCAGGGACACCTCCCACCAGAGCAGGTTGCTCAAGGCTTTAGCCAACCTGGCTGTGAACACTGCC
>NW_008667493.1:19583-20925 GCF_000695815.1 Acanthisitta chloris | reverse complement strand
ATCAGGTTCATCAAGTCCAACTCCTGTCCCTACACAGGACATCCCAACAATCCACCATGTGCCTGAGAGCCTTGGCCAAACCCTTCTTGAGCTCTGTCAGGGTTGGATCAACCTACTGCAACATCTGTTGGGCTGTAGATGCTGAGAATACTTTCACTGTGCTAATTAGGTCAATATTCACAGCAAGTTAGGGCAGAAATCATTCATGTTGTTCAACCAACTGGTCCTTACTCTGGGCATGCTTGGAACTCTTCCCTGGAACCAATCCTCACATAGAAAATCCATCTCTCCTCAGGCCATTTGGCTATAGGGATTCACAAAATGAAAGGGAAATGAATATTAATAAATATATCCAGAAGGGAAATAAAACAAAACAAAACACAACAAAAAACCCCAGAAGGGATTTGAGTTATTTAACATAAAGAAAACTGCTGAGACAAGCACTATTGGTGTTTGAACAGGTCAGAAAAAGTTCTGGGCTAGCAAATGCTTTCTCTGCCTTCCTGAGGGAGTATCAGTGTGTGTGGGAAGTGCTTGGAGCTAGAAGATGAAGTTTGCCAAGTTTTCTGAATGAGATTATAACCCACTGTAAAGCCCAAATTCATAGAATTGTCAAGGTTGCAGGAGACCTCTAAGATCATCAAGTCCAACCATTAACCTGTCACTGCTGGAACTCCTAAAACCTAAACCAGATCCTCCAGCGTCAGATCCAGACACCTCTACAACACTTCCAGGGATTGTGAGTCCACCACCTCCCTGGGCAATATTCCAGTGCCTGGACACCCTAACAGGGAAAACAATTCTCCTAACATCTCCTCTCTGCCTCTCCCCTGTCTCATCTCAAGGCCATTCCCTCTAGTCCTCTCCCTGCAGCCATGGCAGGAGAGACATCCCCCACCTCTCTCCAACCCTGGCAGGGAGTTGCAGAGAGCCATGAGGTCACCCCAGAGCCTCTTCTCCAGGCTGACCAAGCCCAACTCCCTCAGCCCTTGCCCATGTGCTCTAGCCCTTTGCTGCCCTCGTTGCCCTTGACTGGACTCGCTCCAGTGCCTCAATGGCCTTTGGGCAGTGAGTGCCCAAAGCTGAGCACAGCACTGAGCTGGGACCTCTCCAGTGCCCAGTGCAGGGGGATGAGCACTGCCCTAGTTCTGCTGCCACACTGCTCTGGAGCCAGGCCAAGATGCCCTTGGCCTTCTTGGCCACCTGTGCACACTGTTGGCTCACACTGAGCCACTGTCTGCCCAACAGAGTGTCTGGCCAAGTGGCTCTGAGAAGCTCAGTATGGAAATTGGGTGGGTTAGGAGCAAACAGCTGAATAATCCCTCAGGAAGGTGCAGGGGAG
>NW_008667493.1:16814-19559 GCF_000695815.1 Acanthisitta chloris | reverse complement strand
GTATGCGCCTCAGGCTTTCCCTAAGTAATGCTGAAAGTGATGCCAAACTGCAGGATGTGTGTCCCATTTGTTAGGATTAATGAGCAGCTAATCTCACATTCTTATCACTTTTGGCGTGGCAAATATGCAGCAAAATGGAGACAATTAGCAAGAAATACATCTTAAAACAGTGATACTTACAAACCAGTAGCCATCAGCACTGCCAAATCCCTTTATTACCAACACCTCTCTCCCCAGTCCTCCCCCAGCTAGGTGCTGCATGGGCTTGTTGTGTCCCCAGGGCAGGACCAGCACTGAGCCTCAGTGACCCTCATGCACTTGTCCTCAGCCCATTGATGTGTCTGTTCATGTCTCTCTGCAGAGCTCTCCCACCCTCAGGCAGATAGCTCTCCCACCCAATTTAGTGCCATCAATTAAGGCTTAAAGGGGTGACTCTATCTTCTTAGGTCTGTATTCCATGTGTATCTCTTGGGTTTGATGTGTGCACAACCTCCTCTGCACTGAGTTCTCTCCTCCCCTGGCAGTGCAAACACTTCATAAACTGGAAACAACAGCAATAATTCCTGAGATTCCTATTTCATTTTCCAGTTATTTATTGGCTTCCCCCAGCAGGGTCTGACTTGCTGGAGCTGGGAGATAAGCTTATTAGAAAGCAGAGCACAATACTTTGAACACATGATTTATGTGTTTTCAGGCCACTCCTGGGTAATCAGCTTATTCTGGATTCCAGCCAACCAACTTTGCTTGGACTTTAATCAGCCCAGCTGTGATCCACCTGGACCAGAGGCTTCTACAAACTTCTCTCAGCACTCAGGGACAGATTCTCAGAGGTTTCAATTAATTCCTCCCACTGCCAAGGTTGAAGTGTTGCTAGTTTACACCAGTGCAGAAGAAGAGCAGAGTGAGCACTATTAATAGGGACTGGGCAGGTAATAATTGATTTAATGACTGGTGTTGGTGCTTTGGGTTATTTGTTTGGATCCATCACAGAAAGGATTTAGAACTTCATGCAGAAATTCTAGAGTATTGTTAATAAAATCACTCCAAATGAACTTAGCCCCTGATTAAACGTGGACTTTCTGCTGCAAAATTCCTGCGCGCACCCAAGGGCTTTGTTGGATCTTGATGTTAAGGTTGTACTTGCTCAGAAAGCCACAAAGAAGCCAAACTCCTTAGACTTGTGACCTGAGGGTTCCTGCAAGGAGGTTTGTTCATCATAGCATAGAATTATTGAGATTGGAAAAGCTATCCAAGATTATCAAGCCCAACCTGTGACCCATCACCACTTGTCAGCTAGACCACTGAGTGCCGTGCCATGTCCAGTTGTTCCTTGGACACCTCCAGGGATAGTGACTCCACCACCAACCTGGGCAGCACATTCCAATGCTTGACAACCATTTCAATGGAGAAATTCCTCCTGATGTCCAATCTGAACCTCCCCTAGCACAGCTTGAGGCTGTTTCCTCTCATCCTGTCACTAGTTCCCTGGGAGCAGAGCCTGACCCCACCTGGCTGCACCTCCTGGCAGGGAGTTAGAGAGAGCAGAAGGTCCTCCCTGAGCCTCCTTTTCTCCAGGCTGAGCCCCCACAGCTCCCTCAGCTGCTCCTCATATGACTTACTCTCTAGACCCTTCCCTAGCTTTGTTGCCTTTGCTCCCTGTTCCAGGAATGGAAAGACAGAACTGAGTCATTTATAGTCAGAACTTCATTGGTTAATTTTTACCACACTCCTTGTTCTCCACAGGCAGCAACTTAGATGTCTCTTCATTTTGTGGCATCCAACCATGAAGTCCAGCTCAGACTCCATAATAGATGGTGATAAAGAGTCATGGTAGGATTCCCTATTGCTGGTATTTAGACAGCAATGTCTCTTGAAGCTTATTGGTGAGGTCTTTGATGTCTTCTTGCATTTCTGAAGGGAAAAAAATAGAGTCAAGCAATGGTTCTTAAAGAATTTCAGAGAAGGGAAATTGGTTTCAAAGCTCTGCAATGGAAGATCATAGAACCACAGAATCATCAAAGTTGGAGGAGACCTCTAAGATCATCAAGTCCAACCATTAACCTGCCACTGCTGTAAACCCTAAACTATACCCTCCAGCACCAGGTCCAGATGCCTCAAATACCTCCAGGGCTGGTGACTCCACCACCTCCCTGGGCAATATTCCAGTGCCTGAACACCCCAACATTGACAGTTATCTCCTGCATCCAAAAACAAGGACTAACAGAAGATGTTCCTCACTGAGATCACCAGAGAGCTGTATTATAGAGAAACCCTTTGAGACCCTGAGGATGCAGCTACAAGCAGCTCAGTCCTGAGCACCTCATCCACTGCCTTTTGTCTTCTCTTTATTTCCATCACACCCCACGTTTGCTGCCTTCCCACAATCGGCTTCCTCTGATGCCCCACAGCATTGGGCTCATCTTTATTCATCTCCACCAGCTTCCTTTGCCTGAGCTGACCTGAAGATCTGGAGAAGAGATCAGGTTTTATGCAGATGATATGCAGATTTATGTGAAGTTTCTTTCTAATTATTCTTCCTCTTCTTCTGCTTTATCAGTTTGTCTTGAGGACATGGAGGCATAAGATGTCACTTACTTTTCCTCCTGGTCTATATTTAATCCTCCTAAAACTTGAAGCTTAATTATTAGTTGCAGGCATTGTCTTAAATATGCTGCTTCTGTCTCAAAAGCTGATGAATATGCTAAGAGCCATCAGAGCTGGCAGGGGCAGGGCACAGGGATCACT
>NW_008667493.1:15877-16784 GCF_000695815.1 Acanthisitta chloris | reverse complement strand
GGAATCACTTGCAACTGATTCCATTGTTGGAACTCCTCCAGTTCACACCTGAAAATTCAGGTTTAGAGACTTTTCCAACCACTAAATCCCAAATGAATAGACATAGAAATGTCTTTTTCATTCCATTTAAGGAAAAAACCCAGATATTAACAAGATGTTAACTAACTTCAGCAGTTTAATAGTTCTCCAAATGGTTTGTAGCCAACTTGTGATCATTGCTATTTCAGCCCTTTCTAATACCAAGTTGACATAAGAACAAACCACAACCACAATTCCTTCTAACTCCAAATCCAACAAAGATTTCCAGGTTGGATCTTGGGGCACAAATAATAGGTTGATGTTCTAAATGAATACTAATCTTCCGTGCCTCATTCCAAACCAATGGCTGAGAAACGGCTGAAGGTTCCTGACACAGGTTAGGGTTTCTTTTCTCTGGTAGCTCCTGATGAAAACCAGATGAAGGCCTTGTATATTGTGACATATTACAGCTAAAGAGTTTTGTTTGCAATTCCAGACCTGAAAGAAACACTGAAATTTAGTGTCTGCTCAATCATGGTCACAACAGGCAAGCCAACTCCAGTGCTTCAAACTGGCAATGCATAGAGGAGGTGTCCAACAGGTCATTTGGGATCATCACAAGGTAGTAATAGATGATTTCTTAAATGAAGTGAATATTTGCCTGAGTTACTGCCCACTAGCCAAAACAGCAACATCTGGAACGTTTAGAAATAGAAATGACCAAGATGGCATGAGTATTAAAAGCAGCTCATGGGCTAACTTCAAGAACATGACTCACCCTCACTATTATTAAAGTGAGGGGAGTTGGTTTCATGGTATGTGAGGGGGTTGGAATGGAGCTTAGAGATCATCCAGTGCCAACCCCCTGCCCTGGGCAGGGACACCTCCC
>NW_008667493.1:8033-15573 GCF_000695815.1 Acanthisitta chloris | reverse complement strand
GTAGGGAAGGTGCTCCAGTCCTCTGATCAGCTTTGTGGCCTCCTCTGGACTTGCTCCATCTTTCTCCATGTTCTTCTGATGTTGGTGCCACCAGAGCTGTATGAATTACACAGGGAAGCAGCATTTCCAAAGGTTCTGGTGCTAAGCAGAGTTTCTTGATTCACGTAACATTCACTTGCCAATTACCTGGGCACTATGAAGCAAGCCGTGACACAAAGCACCTTATTATGTGAGCTCATGTTGTCTCCTATCTGCTAACCCCACAAATATGGACTTTTGTGGCTGGAAAAATGTGGAATTCAGGTTTTCAGAACCAAGACGTCCACACATTGCCCTCCCCATGTGAATTCCCTGCTGATCGATCTGGGAAGAAGCACAAGGCACACAAGCAGCCCCAGGTTGTGTGCTGGTTTCACAAGCCATCAGAGCCTATTTCTGTACAGGGCTGCTTCTCAGGACAGTTCCACAGCCTCCCCCACTCTGCCAGCCTGGCTGAGCTTTGCCAGGGGTCAGAAAATGCTCTTGTCCTCCATCCAAACCTGCTCACTGAAATGCTTGTCTAAATAGAAGCTGAGGTTGCTGGAGATCTTCCATCCCCACTCAGGGTTTTACTGCTTCAAGGACAGGAGAATTCAGTGTACTGCAAGTGCTGCTAATGCATTCACCATGAGGAGAGAGCAGAGGTTTGGATGGAGTTATTAAAACATCCCTTTTTGGTGGAGGACTTTATTAGAATGGAATCTGCACTGAGCTTTCCTTTTTTTTTCCCTGCCCAAATGAGTGCAAAAACCAATTAAATGCACATCTCTAGTTCTCAGATTCCTCCAAAGACAGGAAGCAAAAGTAGCAAGACACAGAGAAATTCAAGAACTGTCACCCAGGCTGGGGAAGGGATTAAAAACAGGAAGGAAAAGTAGCAAAACACAGAGAAATTCAGGAACTGTCACCCAAGTTGGGGAAGGGATTAAAGTATTACCAAGATCTGACTTTATTGGTCCATGTGGCTCTTGAAATCAGCTTCTCTGCAAGTTGCTGCTGCTTAAACCAAGAGACAGAAAGGGAAACCAAGCTTTGATTTCAAACCAAGAAAAGCTTTTGCAAAGAAGAAATTTGGACACGAGAAACAAGTGAAGTTTGTGCATTGCCAAAACAGGAACTGGTGATGTGGGTTTTTTCCTTAAAATCTAAGGATAAATCAATTTTGTGGCAATTTTGGAAGGTTTTGGGTTGAATATTTTAACAGCTAATGTTGAGACTGGAAACACCTGGAGAAATAGATGCTATTTCTCACATCTCTTGCCTGAACTCGAAGCAGTGAAGGTCTCATAAAAAAGGTAATTTTCTTGAGCTATTCAGCTGAGTGTTTCTCTTTCAAGCTGGCTGAGAAAGTCCAGGGAATGATGTGAAGTTTGGATGCCTCTTTTCAGTGCAATCTCTCTTTGAATCCCTAATGCACTGAGAGCTAATAATGCAGCACTCAAAGCTTGGCCCAATCATTGCCTTTCAACATGGGTTTCAGCTCACAAGGCACCAACACACTTTGGCTTTTGGGTCATACAGTCAACACACATTTGTAGCTGCTGCAGCTGGTGCAAGGCACAATGTCCCCCTCACACATCTTCCTCCCATGCTCCCCAGGAACTTCCAGAGAATCATAGAATCATCAAGGTTGGAGGAGACCTCAAAGGTCACCAAGTCCAACCATTAACCTGTCACTGCTGGAACCCCTAAACCATATTCTCCAGTACCAGATCCAGGCACCTCTCAAACACCTCCAGAGACTGCTGGAGCTCTGCTTTCCACCTCATCCCTGGCCACAAAGGTCCTGTTGTGTGTTCTGAAAGCACACAAGGACTTAATTTTTTACCACTCATCTCCATCAATAAAAGACAACTGCAGAATGACATCCAGATCATACCAATCAGAGGGAACAAACTGCTCAAGGTGCTCAGTTTGTCTGCAAGTGCCTCAGCAACACCTGCAAGAAATAACACCAAACCTGGCAAGAGTTTTCCCTCTCATTTTAGCATCAAACTCTCATTAGAAGCTTTCACACAAGACCAGAAAATACAGCCTAATGTTCTTTGCTTTGCAGAAGAGCTTTTTCTCTCCCACCCCACTGTGTGCACAGAATGCAGCTCTCCCTCCTTCTGCCACTGCTCCAACTGCTCAGCCTTGGGTTTCACTTAAAATATGGAGAAGAAATTGAGCAGCTGATGTATATTTTTAAGCCCAGCAGCAGAGCAGCAGCTGCAGAGAGCTTCCAGCTGCTCCTACTCAGAGCCAGCACAATGCTGCTCTCTTTAGCTGTCCAGGGATTTTAAGAGGTCCTGGTGGCTGGTGGCAGCTCAGTGTGGGATATGAAGGTCTCCATTGCAGGGAAAAGAGGACAAATTGACTCTGTAGCTCCTGGGACCAGTCCAGGGACACTAAAATTGGGCTATTTGTGGTCTAGCATGTCTTGGGGGACAGATAAAAATCTGCCCTTTCCTTGCTCCAAGGACGTTGGTCTTTCCCTCCTGTACTCAGTGTAAGTCCCACAGTCTCCAGTCCAGGGTTGCATCCTGCCAGGGCAGGTGAGGCCTGGCAGGTCAGGAGAGACACCATACCACTGTAATACACCCTTGGACCAGCCAGGAAAGCTGAAGCCATATCAGATGCAAGTCTTGGAGCACAACTTGTAGTTTCAACACCAAAACCTCCAAGTATTTGCACATGTCCTCCTGCCCAAGCTCTAATTGACAGAATTTTGGGAGAATAAGGCAGGTTTGCCACACAAATCCTGTATTTCCTGGTGTTAACATCATTCCTATTGTCACTGTAGTATCCTTATGCCGTTGAAACTTCACATTTTCTCTTGCTTTGTTCCACTAATCTTTCTGTAATCTTCTAGTCACAAATGGTAAAGATCCTAAGGATCCTATCAGCACCATCATAACTTCATTTGCTTCAAGTACTTCTGCAGGAAGTTTATGATTTATTAAACCTCTTTATCTAGGCTTGAATCAGCTCTTCATTGTAATTGAGCCTCTAGAGCTCCCAGCAATTCTTCCAAGAGCCTGTTGGGTTAAGATTTGCTTCAGAAAGGCAAAAAGGAGCCTATTAGAATCCCCTTCAGCCTTTTTTTGGCAATCATATAAAGCTTCAGGGTGGGCTTTGCCATGAAGGGAATAATGTTGGGTTGGGAACCTCAGAGCAGGAGTTGTGCAAGAGGTAAAGGTTGAGGACACAGACTTGTGGCTGCTCCATCCCTGGGAGTGTTCCAGGCCAGGTTGGATGTGGCTTGGAGTAACCTGGGCTGGTGGAAGGTGTCCCTGCCCATCATAGAGAGTTGGAACTAGATGATCCTTAAGTTCCAACCCAAACCATTCTAGGATTCTATGACTCTGTACCTAAATGCACCAAAGAGCATAAGGGATTGCAATGGGCTCAGACTTTTTGCTCCAACCAGTTCTGCTCACCTTAAAAATGGTTGGACTTGACGATCTTAGAGGTCTCTTCTGACCTTGATGATTCTGTGATTCTCTAATTCCATGATTCTCCCTTCCTCCATCCATGCAGAGTCTGACTTTGCATTCAGTAGCAATTACACCTTCAAAGAGAGCAGAGACAACCTCAGAGAGCAAACCCTGGCCACTTGAAAATCTCTTTCTCTGCTTTGGCCTGTACAAATTCCCTTGGGGAAAGTGAGTATGAAAGAACAGCTACTTGTGCAGCAATTTTAATCAGGCAAAACTGAGGCAAGGGACTGATTACAGAGTTATTTAGCTGATCCCCTTCTGCCTCCAGCTTTGTAATCAATCTGCAGCTACTGCTCAGCCATGTAATAACCACACCACTGTACATCTGCCTCACTCTGCATATTGATAAGTCTTGCACGGAGAACACTTATTTACCTTTATTAACTGCAGCCTCCAGAATTAGCTCAGCTAGTCTGAGCAGTTTTTGATGCCTGGGGTAGCCACAACTGGATTTGCATTTGAGTTGGTTAATTTTTCAATGTCTTTTTGGAAGTAGATGAAGATTTGTCAAAGGCAAAAGTACATGGAGCATAATCTCAGGATAAATGGGCACATCAAGGGAGTTCACTTTGCAATCACCAGTTTATTTGAGTTAAAGAAGTTGTCTGGAGTGAGAAGGAAGAGTTTCAGTCAGTGCCCAGATCTAACAGAGACATAGCAAGTGGTCAACCTGCTGGTGGGGGTACAAGGAGAAACAGCAGTTAAATGTGGCCTGGAGAGTAACATGCAGGATCTGGGGCATTCACTGGGGGAAACAAGGAGACTTGAGGGGTCAGGGATCAATGCTGATGGGAGGAAAAACCCCAAGCACCAGTACAGGTTGGGCACTGAGCTGCTGGAGAGCAGCTCTGCAGTGAAGGTCCTGGGGGTCCTGGTGTCCATGAGCCAACAGTGTGACCTTGTGGCCAAGGAGGCCAAGGCAATCCTGGGATGCATTAGGAAGAGCATTGCCAGTAGGTGAGGGAGGTGATCCTGCCCCTCTGCTCAGCCCTGGAGAGGCACATCTGGACTGCTGTGTCCAGTTCTGGGCTCCTCAGTGCCAGAGGGACACGGAGCACCTGGAGCAGGTTTCTGTCTTGTTATGGAAATGTCTGGATCAGAGAAGCTGTGGCAGCCCCATCCCTGGGAGTGTTCCAGGCCAGGTTGGATGGGGCTTGGAGCAACCTGGCCTGGTGGAAGGTGTCCCTGCCCATGACAGGAGGTTGGAACAAGATGATCTTTAAGGTCCTTCCAACCCAACCCATTCCATCATTCTATGACTCTATTCCCCTCAAACCCAGTTCTATCTCCCTGAAGATGAGACCTTCACTTTGTAGTCATCCTAAATATATTCTACAGCAGAACTAGAAGCTTAAAAATAAGCTTTTACTATGAACATTTAAAAAACCTTCCAGCTTAGATGGCAAAATCTGTCTTTGCTACAACAAAAGCCCTTTTTGAAGATGTGGTTAATGGAACCTACGTCATTCAAGCTTAGCTGCCTCACAATATCTGCCAGCTGATCCAGTACTTGGGGAAATTAATCCATGAAACTTAATTGGCTTTATATATTTACATTGCCAACATTCAAAGGGAAACTCCAGTTTAGCTGACAGGTCGCCCACACTTCCCTTTGATGAGCCTCATCATGAATAAAGATGGAGTCAATGAGTTTGGAGAAGAACCTCTCAAGCTTTGGGGCTGCAGGTAAGGCAACCTACATATCAAAGACTTATCTGCTAAGCTGGATTTACCATAAATATCACGTGGAAAGAGTTGATTTCCCATCCTTCCCTCCCTTCTCCTTCCTCCATCCCTTAGCTATAAGAAATAGCTGTTCCCGTTCTGCCTGGTCACACTTTGCCTCCAAAGCACAGAGCTGAGCTCAGAGAATCAACAGATAAACCTGACTTGTTGATTCCTTTCCAAACACTCACACCAGCCAAGTCAGAGAGTGATTATGTTTATCAGGCAAACTGCACCTGCTGTGACACCAACCATTCACATCTCATAAGAAGATGCTCAGTGCTTTATAAGGGGAATTTAGTGCCTGTTGCAAGCCAAGAAATCAATTTTCCAAGCCTCAGCAGACACCCAGGCCATGAGTCCTTCCTGGAACCTAACTCAGATTGAATTATGGCTTCAATTCCACCTGGCAAAGATGATGTTAATGCAGAGGATGAGTTAGAAGGAAATAAAGAGTGACTGGAGGAAAAATGCATGTGGATGGTAGGGAATGTGCTGAAACGAAATGATGTCTCCTAGAGAGCATACCATCAAATCAGAGGCAGCTTTTAACTCAATAGGCAGGGAATTAGCCATGTGATTCCTGGATTATGGAGGCAATGCACACCTCATTCCCAGCAAGGTATGATCAAAGTCACCTCAAACTGTGACTTCTACAAGTGCAGTTTTTCTACCACTTGTGCTCCAGTTTGCTTACAGAATCACAGAATCATTTAGGTTGGGAAAGAGCTCTGAAATCATCAAGTCCAACCTGTGATCCATCACCACCTTGTCAGCTAGACCAGAGCACTCAGTGCCACATCTAGTCACCCCTTTAACACCTCCAGGGATGGTGACTCCACCACCTGCCCAGGCAGCACATTCCAGTGTTTAACAACCCTTTCCATGAAGAAATTCCTCCTGATGTCCAAAATTCTTCCTGATGTCCTCCATGTTATGAGGTGAAGCAGCCTACCATGACTACTAAAAAGAGTTTCTTCCTCTGAAAATAATTCCCTCAGCTCCTTGATTTCTGGGGATATCCAGCAACAGTTTCTGTGTGGGATGACATTCTCAGAGAAACCACACACATTGCTTTGTGCCTCAGAATTCTGGGGAGAACTCCCCACATGGGGAACAAGGTCCATTAGCACTTGCCTGGTGAAACAGAGTTGACTTCAGACCCACCAGCATCTTTCCTAGGAGCTCTCTCCCAGTGCCTTGTCCCAAGAGACCATTTGTTCTGGCCTCAGCATATTTCAGACACATTAGGGGCACACAGTTGGTTTTGTCTAAATGACAATTTCTCCTGCTTTTCACTGATGAAACTGGCAACACAGGCAGGGAATCCTGCCAGGACCCCTGTGCTTCCCAACACTCCCACCTCCTTCATATGATGCTCACATTTTCTGCCTCCAGTGTGTTGTACCTCATTTGGGGAGATGATTTCTAGAGGAAAATCTTAATAACAGCTAAAACTTAGCCAGTTCCCCTATGCAGAGTTACCTCTCAACACACAGAGGGATAAAGCAAACCTCAGCTCAGCAAACTACTGAGTATCAACATCCAAACCATTCCTGAGGCAACACTCCTTTTGGGAGCAAAATACACCCCTGGCATCCTGTTAGTACAGCTTCCCTGCTGCTTATGGTTTAAACTAAGCCTTTTAGTGCTAATGAGGGAGGAAATTAGAGTAATATGGGTTGATTCTATAGCATTGGCCAAGGTGTTGCTGAGTGTTGGTTGGGGGTAGCACTACTGGCAGCCCTCAGGCCTCCAAACAGGATGGCTGAGCTCTCTGGGATTCCTATTTCTTATTCATGCCCTCCACACACTGCAACACAGGGGGATTAGGAGCTATTTAAAGCCTAACAAACTGAAAGGAATTGGCTTGCACTAGATTTTAGTTACTGCTATGACAGGGTTTGCTTGATCCCAGCAAAAAAAAAAACATTTCCAGCTCACAGCAGCTTGTAGTGAGAAGAAAGAAAGGTGTTGGCCCATGTCAGTGGGAGGTTTACATGGGATATCAGGGAAAGGTTCTTGCCCCAGAGGGTGCTTGTGCATTGGAACAGGTTCAGGTTGGATATCAGGAGCAGGTTCTTCCCCCAGAGGATGTTTGGGCACTGCAACAGGTTTTGGTGCTCCAGGAGAGCAGCAGAGGGACTTGGGGCAAGGGCCTGGAGGGACAGGACACAGAGAATGGCTTCCCACTGCCTGAGGGCAGGGCTAGATGGGATATTGGGAAGGAATCCCTCCCTGTGAGGGTGGTGAGACACTGGCACAGGTTGCCCAGGGAGGCTGTGGCTGCCCCA
>NW_008667493.1:5484-8009 GCF_000695815.1 Acanthisitta chloris | reverse complement strand
TGGCTAAAGCCTTGAGCAACCTGCTCTGGTGGAAGGTGTCCCTGCCCAGGGCAGGGGGTTGGCACTGGATGATCTCCAAGCTCCATTCCAACCCCTAAAATTATATGATTCTATGACTTGGTGATCTTAGAGGTCTTTTCCAACCTTAAGGGTTCTATGTTTCTCTGCAATGACTTGTGTCAGCCCCATTTAGTCACATCAGGTGAATTGAATTAGGCTAATGAAAAGTTGCTGACTAAAGGCTGCTGCTAACTCATTTAAATTTGACTGAAGTGGCCTTGGGAGTGCTTGGATAAGTGGTTCCTGGGCTGTTTTCTGGCTGAGGAAGGAGCAGGGTCTGGATGAAGATAAGATCTTTGCATTATGGCTTAGATTTTTGTGGTGTTTGCTTTATTTCTATGTGTTGGACTTCTCTGCCTCTTCCCAGCTGGCTGAAGGAATCCAGGGGGAAATGCAGAGCAGTAGTTAACTGCCCAAATACATGTGGAGGAAGAAATATAGAGTTGAGTACTGCTAACACCCCAAAAGAAGCTGTTGACATCTTACTGAGGCAGTTTTGGTGCTGAATCCACAGGACAAACAGATCTATCTACTGCTTGTCATGTCTCTGAGCTCCTCTCTGCTTTTAGCCTTGGTACCCATACAGATGTTAATGTCTACCCTCGTGTTTTTATCAGCCACCTGACACTTTCCTCCTTGAAATCCTAGATTATAAAGATTATCTTCCCCCAGAGTTTGTCTTGGTGCATCTCCTTTGCTCTAAGAGTGCTATGCTCCCTCATTAAGAGTCCTGAAATGTGATTTCACTTCCAAACATGCAATTGTGGTTTGCCAAATTCTCTTTGCTTTCAGGCCTGCTGTGGTTTAGCTCTCCAACTCCTTAGCCACCTGGTTATTCCTTCACTCAGGAAATCCTCTGGGAAATAAGTAGCTTCAGGCCATGGGGAGCAGAGAGACATTTAGCATTTCCAGGCTGGGTGTAAGATGTAGCAGGATAGAAGCTGCATTTTCTAGCAGCAAGAAAACCACTCAAAGGAACTGGCTTTGCTCACTGCATAAAATCACTAGCCCCTGGCTGTCCCTGTTAGAACATCCCTAGACATGCCCTATTTTCCCTTCAGCCTCCAGTTGCTGCCACCATGGGACAGGATTCACTGGGACAAAAGTATTTCTGAACTGGGAGTTAATTTTATCCAGCTGTTGTGTTTCTGGAGCACACCCAAACATGCCAAGCAGTGCAAACAGCTGCATTCCCAACCCTGCTCAGCTGCTGATCTCTATTCCCTGGATTTGCCAAGCTGGTGCAATCAGTCTGGAGCATTTTAGGGCTGTAAATGCCAGTAGAGATGAGCTCTGCCCTGTCCAACCTGCACTCCTTATACATTTATGCAGCAGGTCAGTGAGGCTGGAGATGATGCCTGAAGAGTTTCCTGAAGCAAAGAGAATCTACACATCTTTTCCTTGCTCTGCTGTAGCCTCCCTGAGCCTGAAGATTACCAGAATGATCCATACACATACCTAGATTTTTAGTTTAAGCATTCCAATAGCTACTTATGTGGCTTATATAGCTTATCTAGGAGGTGTTTGAGGTTCTTTGGAGTTAAGGCAATGACTCTGCTCAGAAACCTGAGCAATAAACACAGGGAAGCAAAGTCCTAACCAAGTTTGAGCTCTGTGTGCCATGAGCTAAGCTAATACTGCAGCTAGGATGGGACATTTGGGCTGGAGGTCAGTGCTGGCTCATGGATGCTGCAGTGGGTGTCAGCAGCAATGCTCAGGAGGCAAAGTAATTGATATTGGAGTATCAAATAAACTCAGCTGGCTTAAGAATCAAGAGGTCTTCTCATTTAGTAATTCTCATTATGTAAAGCTCTTACTGATCCCTGCTGGGAGCAGGTACCTTGTGATGGTGTAGGTCACTGGGATGAAGAGAAGGTTGTGTGGAGATCTCAGAGCAATCTGCCAGGAGCTGAAGGGGCTCCAGGGAAGCTGCAGAGGGACTCTTGGGTAGGAACTGCAGGGACAGGACAAGAAGCAATGGAGAGAAATTGAAAGAGAAAATTGGATTTTATAAAGGGAAAGGAAGGATTTGAATGATTGCAAATCATTATGTTGCTCGTTCTAAAACAAAACACCTGGGGCAGGGCAATCCCAGGGATACCTCTAGGCTGGGGGAGAAGCCACTGAAAGCAGCCTTAGGAGAAGGACTTGGGGGTGATGGTGATGACAAACACCCTCTGAGTATGAGCTCACAGTTCACAAAACAACTATGTCCTGGGGTCATCTGCAAGGGTCTGGCAGTAGGTGAGGGAGGTGATTCTTCCCCTCTGCACTCTGCTCTGGTGAGACCCACCTGGAGTGCTGCACACAGCTCAGGTGTCCCCAACAGCAGAAGGACATGGAACTGTTGGAGCAAGTCCAGAGGAGGCCACAAAGATGATCAGAGCACTGGAGCACCTTCCCTATGAGGACAGGCTGAGGAAGTTGGGGCTGTTCAGCCTGGAGAAGAGAAGGTTGTGTGGAGA
>NW_008667493.1:3330-5378 GCF_000695815.1 Acanthisitta chloris | reverse complement strand
AGTTGGGTTGGGGCTGGATCATCTCTGAGCTCCATCCCAACCCCTTAACACAGTATGAACCCATCTCTAAATGACTTTGGGCATTCACTGCTTGCACTCTACTGAGTATATAACCAGGATAAGTTGCCAACACATGTTTTTTTGGTATAGTACCTGGGTTTGTGGTCACTTAAAACCTGTTCACAGCAGGTATCTGGCTGGAAAATGCTGCCTGTGCTGCCAGTGTGAGCTCCATCCCAACCCCTTAACACAGTATGAACCCATCTCTAAATGACTTTGGGCATTCACTGCTTGCACTCTACTGAGTATATAACCAGGATAAGTTGCCAACACATGTTTTTTTGGTATAGTACCTGGGTTTGTGGTCACTTAAAACCTGTTCACAGCAGGTATCTGGCTGGAAAATGCTGCCTGTGCTGCCAGTGTGGTCTTGGGGAGAAACCTGATGCTGAAAAACTTCACTCCCTGTGGCTGTTTTTCCTTCTGTCCCATTGCCTCTGTTCCTCTGTCCCAAATCTATGATTCTGTGATTTCACAGTGCACTCAGAAGTTCCTGAAATGATTAAAATCCTGATTATTCTTCTGAACAATGTTAAAAAGAACAGCTTTGGAATTAAAATTCAGGGAGAAATTGAATCCCATAACAGACTTTGCATCTATATTCAAGATATGCTAATCAGCTGTGCCATGAGATCTTTGAATTCAATCAGAAAATCACCGAACAATAAAAGCCTAAAAATATAGAGAGAAGGCAAAGGAAGTGAGAAAGTCATTTGATGGCATTGATAAAGTCTCAGCACAGATCTAGCCAGACCTGATTGATAGCTTATTTTTCCCAGCTTTTCAGCCACTAATGCAAATGTTTCTGACTGGTTTCTCTTTGTTAGCTCTTCCTTGGTGTTGGCACAGTGAATGAACAGAGTTTCTCTCTGGGGTTTCTGTTTGTTTGCTCTTCTATTTCTTCATATTTCTTTTTCCCCTGGCATGATATTGAAGCTCTGAAGTAATAAGCTGCTCTAGACAAAGCAATAGGCTTCTAATTTAGCTTATTTCTTATGTAATTGCTAATAGACAAACAAGTTCTTGCTGGCTGATGTGCCTAGTTTAGGAGAGCAAGGGCCAA
Source organism: Acanthisitta chloris (assembly GCF_000695815.1). Lineage (NCBI taxonomy): Eukaryota > Metazoa > Chordata > Aves > Passeriformes > Acanthisittidae > Acanthisitta > Acanthisitta chloris. The sequence goes on along the minus strand of NW_008667493.1, from coordinate 4,255 downwards.
GTCAAAACCAACTCTATCTCTCCTATTTAGCCACATCACTTGCCTTTTTGCTAGGCATGACATGAGCTTGTTAGTCAGCTCTCACTGCAGAGCATGGATTTGGCAGGGGGACAGAAGAAAAGATTTGGAGCACAATATGTAGTGGCAGTAGCTGAGGGCACTTGGGCTGTTCAGCTTGGAGAAAGGAGATCTCATGGCTGTTTACAACCTCCTCATGGAAGGAAGTGGAGGGACAGCTCTGACCTCTTCTCCTTGTAATCAGTGACAGGACCTGAGGGAATGGCCTGAAGTTGTGTCAGTGAAGGTTTAGGCTGGTTATCAGAGAGAGGTTCTTCCCCCAGAGTGTGTTTGGGCACTGGAACAGGTTTAGGTTGGATTTCAGGACAAGGTTCTTCCCCCAGAGGGTGTTTGGGCACTGGCACAGCTCCCCAGGGCAGTGGTCACAGCCCCAAGGCTGACAGAGCTCCAGGAGTGTTTGGCCAATGCTCTCAGGCACTGCGTGGGTCGTTGGGATGTCTTGGGCAGGGACAGGAGTTGAATTAACGATCCTTGTGGATCCCTTCCCATCAGGACACTGTATGATCCTGTGTTTCCTGTGTCTCCATCTCACAAGGTGACACAGGCAATTCTCCTGCACTTCTGCTGAATTTTTTGCCTGACAAAACAAGATGCTTTCTTTCCCCTGGAGTAAGTTTCTCTCTGCCCCTCATCAAGTGTCATTGCTTTGACTAACAAACCAAAGAAATGAGTTATTCTCCCAGCTCTGTGTGCAGCAACCACTCTCCTCCCAAACACACTTAGGAGTGCTGTAACTGTGGTGAGAATAGCATGAGGTTCATTGCTCAAATGTGACATATGGTAGAAAAATCAAATGGATATTAGGGACAAAGTATTATTGCTCATGTCTAACAGCTGGAGAATTGTA
>NW_008667493.1:0-3308 GCF_000695815.1 Acanthisitta chloris | reverse complement strand
ATTCAAAAACCTCTTGTGGCAGCAATCTCCAGAGCAAAAGGTTTTCCCCTGGCAGCTCAGGAAGGATTTAGGCAATATTAAGAGCTATGTGTAAATTACTGGAGAGTTGTCTTGCACAATTGCAGCAGCACAATACTTGTTTTGAGAGGGGTTTATATAATTAAGGTACTTTGGGAGAAGATCTGATAAAGCCATGAGCAAGAAGAAGCAGAATCACAGAATATCAATAGATACCACAGTATAAATAGGTGTTTATTCCAGTGAGCACTGTTGCTTTCCCATAAAAAAAGAAGCAATTCAGCAGGTTGGTATTGCTGGGTTCAGCCTCATGTCTGTGCAGTTTTGGACTGGCAAACACAGCACTGTTCTGCTTGGATACATGGTTAGTGGTGGCCTTGGTAGTGTTGGGTTACTAGTTGGACTCGGTGATCTCAAAGGGCTTTTCCAACTGAAATGATTCTGTGGCTGATCTTAGTAAAGCGTTGGGAAACAATAAGATCACCTGGATTTAAGTAGTATGTGTTCTTGGCCTGCAGTTTTCCTCAATTAGGCATTTGTAATTGTCATTTTGGTGCAGGGCCTGGATTGCTGCCGAATAAACACCCTGGTGCTCCAGGATTCCCTTATTTTCCCTGGAATGAGATCCACCAGCAACTGACACTGCAGGTATGGCTCCAACACCTGCTGAGCTGCTGCCTGCAATCAGGTGAGAGCCCCAGGAGAATAGAAGCCTAATAATCTGCCTAATCAAAACCCCATTATACTCAGAGTTAATGAGATCCTGAGTGCTACAAAATGCCCAGGATTAATTGAAGCAATTTGGGGTGTTTTATTAATTTAGCAACAATTCCAGGCTGATAACTAGAAGTAGGAATTGCAACCAAAGTGTTGTGGTGCTCCGAACTGGTTAAAAGGAGGATTTAGGCATAGCTGGAGTGTGGCTGTTTAATAAAACATCTATTCTGTGTTATTCTTCCACATTTAGCACTAGTTGTCTTGTAAAAGATAAAAGTGTTGGGTTTCTTGGCTTGTAGAAGTTTGATCTTTCAAATTACACTGAGAATAGAGATGAATCTGAGCACTGAGTTTACTCAGGCAGCAAGTGGCTAACTAAACACCTTTGTGTGTGCAAGACACACACTCAAATGCCTATTTGCATAGCTAAATGGAGGAGTTAAGGCTTCAAGGTACTGCAAATGCTTTTGTATCTGCATTCAACACATGCATTAGGTTGTTTCTTTTTATAGACATGCAAAGTTACTCAAGTAGTGTCAACAAATCTGCTGGAGGTTCTCACTTTGCAGAAATAATCAACACTTTGGAGAGCTCTTACTCCATTTGAGGCTGTGCTGGGGTTGATAGTCCAAGATATTTCTGGTTTAAGTGGCTATTTTTAGTGGTTTCTTTTTAGGGTTTTCACTTTGCTGCTGCAATCTGGGATATGCCTTGCTGGACCTTGTGCTCACCAACAGGGAGGAGCTGGGGAGCCTTGAGCAACCTGCTCTGGTGGGAGGTGTCCCTGCCCAGGGCAGGGGGTTGGCACTAGATGATCTCTAAGGTCCATCCCAACCCCTAAAATTCTATGATTCTATGATATATGTGGATTAGGCTGTGCAGACATGTGTGCTTGGAGTGCAGGTTGGGATTTTGGGGTATAAATCATGGTATTTCACTCTGAGGCACCAGCACTCATTACCCAGAATCTGGGTAACTGGAGCATTTCAGAGAATTTCAGAGAATCCCAGACTGGTTTGGGTTTGAAGGGGCATTAAATCTCCCTGCCCTGGGCAAGGACACCTCCCACCAGAGCAGGTTGCTCCAAGATCCATCCAATCTGGACTGGAACACTCCCAGGGATGGAGCAGCCACAGCTTCTCTGGGCAACCTGTGCCAGTGCCTCAGCACCCTCACAGGGAAGATTCCTTCCTATCATCCCATCTAACCCTACTCTCAGTGTAAAGCCATTCTCCCTTGTCCTGTCCCTCCAGGCCCTTAGAAATAGACTCTCTCCATCTTTCTTGTAGGGCCCTTCAGATCCTTGAAGGCCACAGGTAGGTCACCCCAAAGCTTCTCCTCTCCAGGCTGTACAATCCCTACTCTCAGCTTTTCCTCATGTCAGAGCTGCTCCATCCCTCTGATCACCTTGGTGCCTCCTCTGCACTTGCTCCAACAGCTCCATGTCCTTCCTGTGCTGACCCCAGAGCTGGAGGCAGCACTGCAGGTGAGGTCTCACCTGAGCAGGGCAGAGGGGCACAATCTCCCCTGACCTGTGAGGATGAGCCCAGGACATGGTGCCAGTGCACATTGCAGATCATGATCATTCTCTCACCCACCAACACCCCCAAGTCCTTCTTGGTGTATATTTCATATGTTTCAGGTTCTTCTTGTGCCCTCTCAAACTTCCATTCCAGAAATGAATTGCTAATTGTTCAACTGCCCTTGTGGACCCTCATCAGCTCTTCCAGCATTCCAACACTTTGCTAGTTAAGGACAATCCCCATGAATTTTGCAACTTGGGACTTTTCAGTAGGTAAAAATTCAAGTCCATTGGTTCCAACTTGATGTAAGCTGAAGGAATATTGGATTTCTGAAGATTTGACAGACATAGTCTGAGGCTTGAAACTGAAGCTGGAAAACCCTTTGGCTTGAAAAGAAACTCCCTTTTTCCCTGTTTCTAAGCTGCTTTTGCTGGAAGTTGCTGTTTGCAGCAACTGAGCTGAAAAGAAAACTGAGCCATTTGTCTGCACCTAAATATGCTGATTTAAACTCTGAAGTGCAGCAGATTTTTTTCTGCTGAATCTTTCTTTGGAAGAGATGTCTAAATGTAGTCTGGTATTAACAAGCTAAGTCTGAGTGAAAGGCACTTTCTTCCAGGGTTTTTTTTTAGTTGGCATAAGCTTCTCTAGTGAAAATCCCTCAGTCTTAGCTGTGCATGTGCTATTTAGGCCCTTCACACTTAGCATAAAGAAATGTGAGGATTTGACTCAGCACCTGATTTCCATCCCAGGAACCACTTGCTTTAAACTTGGATGCTAATTCCAACAAGTCCAAATGTATCTTTTTCTCCCTGAAATGGATCTTTCCATCCAAATAATAAACTCTACCCTTGTTCCCTCTTCACCACTCTTAGGCAAATCTATGCTAGGTGGCAAACATAGACATTGATTCATAGAATCATAGGATTTTAGGGGTTGGAATGGAGCTTAGAGATCCAGTGCCAACCCTCTGCCCTGGTGGTTTAACCCCAGCTAGCAACCAAGAACCATGATGCAGCCACTCATACACTTCCCCACCAATGGGATGGGGAA
>NW_008667492.1:6227-6605 GCF_000695815.1 Acanthisitta chloris | reverse complement strand
TTATTCCTCAGTGCCTGCTGGCTCCTTATTTTGTAACTTAAACTCCCCTCCCCTGGCACCCTGCCGTCCCCTTACACCCCTTTTAGTTGAGCCAAAGACGTCTCTCGCTGGCCGGGCCCTGGGGAGCAGCTGCCCAGCAGCTGGGAAGGGGACATGGGGGCAGGGTCAGCTGTGCGTCCCCCCACATACACCCTTTACTTTCAGTATGAAAATAAACATCATTTCTGGCTGGTGTCACTGCCTGCTACCTGCTCTATGTGCTGGGGTGTCTCCCCATTTTGAGGGGATGTTTGCATGGTGGCAGGATCTGATGGAATGGATCCAGCCCTGGCAAGGATGTGGGGCTGCATGGAAGGGCCAAGCCTGGCTCCTTCCCTG
>NW_008667492.1:3534-6217 GCF_000695815.1 Acanthisitta chloris | reverse complement strand
CCGGGTTCCTGCCCTGAGCCTTCTGCACCCTCGGGTGCTGGGGAGGGGAAGTGGGGGGGACAGCCCTCGTGGGTGCCGACGCTGAATCATTTATCAATCTTCATAAATATGCAGATGAGCAGCGGGACAGAGCCTCTGCCTGCCGGCGTTAATTATTTAACGCGGAGGAGATGACGATGTGCATTGCTGGCCGCCTGCACGGCATGCGCCTCGGCCTTGGCCCTGGCACCCACCAACCCGTGCCATGTGCTGTCCCCTGCACCCAACCCCACACCCTCCATACCCCCAGGACCCCCCCCACCCCTGGGACTGCAGCAAACCAGGTTGTTTGATCCCTTTCCCCACCATCTCTTGGAAACACACAGGCCAAGCTCGGCGCTCGCTGCCATAAAGCCATGCTGCGCTAATGCGCTTTCATTAAGTGGGAGCGATCTAATGATAATAAAATGGCACATTTAACATTAAAACATTTAACTTGACTCCTAAGCGAGTGTGTCTCTCCACGCTGCTCCAGCTCCATCTTCATGAGGCTGACAAAGCTGCTTAATATGTTCCCAGGGAGCGGGTGCTCCGTAGAGATGTCTTGGCACTGCATGGCATGGGGAATGCTGGGATGCAGGGAGACAGGGATGCTGGGATGTGGGGAGGCAGGGTAGAAGGATGCAGGGGTGCTGGGATGCAGGTAGCAGGGATGCAGGGGTGCTGACATGTGGGGGTGCAGTGGTGCTGGAGTGCACAGATGGAGGGCTGCTGGGATGCATTGGTGCCAGGATGCTGGAGTATAGGGATATACACCAGGATGCAGGGAGATGGATGTGTGGGGGGGTGCAGCTGCATTGGGGTGTAAGGACATTGGGATGCAGGGACACAGCTGTAGGCCAGTGCAATGCCATGGGAGCACAACTGGAGCCCTGCACCTATGGTGCATCCTGGAGCACACCAGGGAAGCGGGCGATGGCAAACGGGGCCATGTTGTAGGATGTCTTCTCGCCCAGGCTCAGCTCACACAGCAGCTTCCCCACCACTGGTGACAGCTTGAACCCATGGCCTGCAGGAAGGAGAGGGGAGGTGAGGGGCACAGCCACCCCCATGGGCCTGGCCAGCTCTGGGGTACTGGGTTGTGGGGCTGTGTGCCCTTAGCTACCTGAAAAACCAGCACCAATAATGATGTTGTTGAACTTGGGGTGCCTGTCCAGGATGAAGTCTTCATCTGGAGTGTTCTGAAGGAGACAAGATGTGATGGTGAGGGGCCAAGGGCCTACTCCTGGACCCAAGGTGTGGGGGACAAAGGGATGACAAGGTCTGGTTTTGGGTGGGGAAGGGCCCAGGACCCCAGAAGCCTGGATCCATGCCCGGGGCAGGGATTCTCACCGTGTAGAGGCAGGTCTCCCTCACGGCTGGCTGGGTCTCCAGCCCGGGCAGATAGCTGCTGATGAAACTGCTCAGGAGGCTGACGTCAGGGCAGGGAGTACCTGACGGGACCTGGTCCCTCTTCTCAGGATCAATGGGGCTACCATGGTGGTGGCACACCTGGGGAACAACTGGTCAGGGTGGGCTGGTTAAGGGATCACCCCCCACCGCTGTGCCCTGCTCACCTTGATCAGCCCTGGGTACTCAATGGAGGGCAGCCCATAGATGCCATGGGGGGCTTGGCTCAGGCCCAGGGTCAAGAAGCAGGGAGTGACACTGCCCATGCTGGCACTTCCAGGCTTCTTCTCCCTCCAGTAGCAGACGTCAATGCGCAGGGGCTGGAGTCACTGCATTAGTTCCGGCTGTGACCATGCCACCCAACTGTGCCACCCATCTGTGCCACCAGCCCTTACCTGCCCTAGGGATTCCAGGAGGGGGCCAGCCCAGGCTCCAGCCGTGATGATGAGCCGAGGGGCTCGGTACACCCCAGCAGTGGTGGTGACAGTGACCGTGGCCCCAGGTTCAATGTGCAGCACCTTCTCCCCGTCACGCAGGGTGCCCCCGTGTCGGCGAAAGCCCTCAGGGTGCCAGGAGGTGAGTGTGGGGATGGAACCAGGGAACCCCCATCCCATCCCAAATCATTCTATCCCATTCCAAATCATCCCATCAGCAGCACCCACCTGCACCGACCGCAGTGCCCGGTCAGCGAAGAGCACCCCAGCAGTGCTGTCCAACACAGCCACCTCACCAGCTTGGAGCCGGAAGCCAGGAAAGCTCTGGGCCAGCGCCGCAGCGTCGAGGACCTGATTGGTAGCCAGGCTGCGGCGGTACTTCTCCAGCTCGGGATCTCCCGCCGGGCCCAGCATCACCAGTCCCGTCTGCCTGCACCCCACCAGCCACGTCAGCACCTCCTGCTCCCCCTCCCTTCACAGACCCCACCTTGCTTTGCCCCGAGGGAAACTGGGGCATAGTGGCACCGGTGATGCCTGGGACATGCTACACCCTGGTGCTGGGGCACCCCATGGCAGGACGCTGGGGGACACGGGCAGAATGCTTGGGGCAATGCATGGGAAGGGTCTGGTCTACAGCATCACGCTCTCTCCCCCCAAATTCATCAAGCACTATCAGCTCTGACCCCAGCACCAGAGGATCATTTAGATGCTCATTTCCTTAATGACATTTCCTTCATGGAGCCCCATAAATTACCCAGAGCTGGCAGTGCCTGCCAAGGCAGCCACATCCCACCTAGTGGCCACAACCCTCCGCTCCGCCG
>NW_008667492.1:0-3399 GCF_000695815.1 Acanthisitta chloris | reverse complement strand
TCCCACCTAGTGGCCACAGCCCTCAGCTCCGCAGGGAGGGGATGGTGCCCAGTGAGGGCTGTGTCCCCGTCCCTGTCACCTGTAGAGTTTGGTGCCAGCCTCAGCCTCCAGCTGCTGCCAGAGGCGGAAGCTCTCGGGCATCATGCAGGCGTAGTACTCCTCGGGGTAGGCGCTGCGGATGATTCGGCTCTGGCCGTGTGAGCTGCCCCGTGAGTGGGGCACCAAGAACTGTGGGGCAGAGGGGACACGGAGGGGACCACACACACCTCCACCCCCACTCCCACCGGCCCCATGTGCACCGATGCTGTGCTGCACCTGGGGACACAGCCTTGTCCACTGCAGCACTGGGAATCAGCTGGAAACAGGGGTCTTGGCACTGGGGACCCAATACTGGGGACATGAGAGTCCTGGCACTGGGGTCATGGGGGTCCTGGTGCTGAGGACAGGGTGTCCTGGCACTGGGGTGCCAGCAGCAGCTTTACTCCATGCCATGGCAGCGGGCAGCCAGGTCTGCAGGCACTCACCCAGCCTTTTGGAGACGGGGACATGGCAGGATGTGGTCACTGGTACCTACCTGCTCCAGTAGGAGAGTGTCCTTGTGGCGCTGGGCCAGGTGGTAGGCGGTGAAAGAGCCCTGGATGCCAGCCCCGATGACGATGGCATCGTAGGTGGCCTTCTGGTTCTGACTTGGGGCAGCCATGTCTGTCCTCGTCCACGTCCCTGCTCCTGTACCAGAGGGCAGTCAGGAGTGGAGCCAAGGGGAGGAACAGGGCAGAGTCCAGCCGGGCTGAACAGGTGATGGAACCTTGGCTGCCATCCAGACCTATGGCACACAGGGGCCACATCTTTCCCACCCCTTTGGGGCTGGCCAGAAAGAAGAATCCCCATTTTCCCACCAGCAGCAGCACCTGGTCCCACCAGGGCAGGCAGCTCACCTGATCAGAGCGAGCAGGTGGGATAAATGTGATGCAAAATCACTTCCAATAAATCCCCCTTTCCCTCTCCACTGGCCATTGCTGTCTCTGGCTGTGGTGGGACGTGGGGCTTGATAATGCTCCCATTCATGTGCGGATGAGAAACCCCCACTTGCTTCCAGGAAAAGAGATTTTTTTTTCCCCCGACACAATTTATTACAGCCATAAACCATTTTGTTGCCATCTTCTGTTGTTATTTTTTTAACAGGAGATAGGAGTGATTTAGGGCTTGCCAGAGCTGCTGGGACACGGCATGGAGCCCCATGTCTCACTGGAGGTGGTGGATTTTGCAAGTCTGCAGATTTCTGGGATGTGATTTGGGGTTTCAGGACACTCAGCGATGCCTTGGGGTGGGGGATAATGCAGGCAGGGGCTGCCAGTTTTGCCCACTGCCTCCCACTGCCCCGTGCTGCCTGACAGCTAATTAAGGGAATTAATTTACTCTGGCTTCTGTGGTGTAAAAGGCATTATTTACTGGTTAATTGTCGCTATTACGGAATGTTAAATATCATTATTTATTTTGCCTCTCACCTCCGGTGATGAATGAAGCATTGGGGAACACTGGAGGCCCCACCAGGTCAGGGGGATACCCCAGCATTGTGCAAACACAGAACCAGCAGCTTACAGCAATGGGGAGGTTAGAGAAGGAGGATGGGAAGCACAGGGAAAGGTTGAGGTTCCCCCCAGACCTCTCATCCACCTCACTGCCCACGACCAGTGCTGCAATGAGTGCGTGCCAGTCTCAGCATCACCGCAATGCCCAGGGCTCTGCATCGCATGGGGCCCCGTTAAATCAGCACATCCTCCCTTGCCTTTGATGTTACAAATAATTCACCAATTTCTCTGGGTTTCAGCTCACTTTTTTTGCTTTGAACAGCCCCTCTACCTGCTCTCCCTTCTTTTGCTGGAAAGATGAAGAATAATTAATTATCCGTGAAACATTAAACGGTAAAAATGAACTCCTCTCCCGTTAGCAGTGTGTTAATAGAATGGATGGAAAAGCCTCACTCGTGATGCTACAGGGCTGAGGAGACCATTGATGTGGTGCCAACAACCATCCCCAGGGCACTGTGGGATCCCTCAAGCTATCACTTTCATTCCAGAAGTGACCCCAGTCAGGGCTGATCCCAGGCATCAGAGAGGTTTGCACCCTCAGACCCCAAAAAGCATCTGCACAACCTCATCTTGCCTTAGGGTGAATATTTGGGGGGTTCCCCCAGCCCTGTGCTGGGGTCTCTCTCATCCGTGCCGTGTCCTCTTCATCTGGGTTTATGTTAACTGGAGGCAATGCTCATGGCAGCAAGAAATCCATTTCCCTAAGCAGCCGGCACGGGTCAGGAGAGCTCAGTAAAAATGAAATATTCCCTGTGTGGGCTGGGTGGATGGATGGGAAAACTCAGGGCTGGCACCAGCACAGGGAGGGGGATATGGGGGCTTAGAGAACTGCCTGGCACAGGCTGCAGGAACTGCCCCAGCTCAGACCCACGTGAGGCTGGGGGAGTGGGGAATTAGGAACTTTGGCCAAGGCTGGGCAGGGATCAACTGCGGCTTGATGGGTGCTGGACTCTGTACCAGCTGCACCCACTGCACTCTGGAATGGCAGCTGAAGTTTCCCAAAATCCCATCATCCATCTGTGCTGGCCTGATACTCCACCAAGCACAAAACAGCACTTAAAAAAGAATTAGGGAGCAATGTTGTTCTCTGGGGAGACAAGGGGAACATGGAATCCTTCCCAACCGTCTGCAGCGTGATGTCTCCAGGTATACTTGCCCCCATTTTCCTCCTCATCCCTCACCATTCCCAATGCTTTGATGGCATCAGCAAAGGATTGTTTGCTTTGTGTCAAAACCAACAGCCACCAAAGGCAGCCCCTCATTAGCAGTCCAGGTACATGCCTGGGGAAGCATCAGGCAGATTAAAATTATTTGAATATCATAATATTAGAAACTTCAATTTGGCCTCAAAATGCTCATCTTCCGAGCCCTACCAGGGCTTTGCTGCATTAAACATTGATGGAGCTACAGGAGGATCAAAGTTTTGGGTTTAGAGCTGAAAGTGCTTTGCGGGAGAGACGGCTGCACCCCCGGGATGAGAAGGATCCCAGCATGGCTGTTGGCCCCATTCCCACTGCAGCAGTGGAGTTGGTGGCACAAAGTCCATGCCATGGGGCTGGTGGCACACAGACACTGCCATGGAGCTGGCCACTGCTTTTTCCTCCCTATGCTGATCCATGCAGCACATGGTTTGCCATTCTCCATGGCAGGAATTGATACATGTCAGCAAAGCAGGACCTGGGATTAAAAATAAACTCCCACCGGAGCTGGCTGTGTGGGCTGTGTGTGCAGCGGGGCTGGCTGGGCTGCGGGGGATCCAGCAAGCAGAAGCCATCTGGGCTTTCACGGGGATGGGGAGGGGGTTATTAAA
>NW_008667491.1:59590-63221 GCF_000695815.1 Acanthisitta chloris | reverse complement strand
CTTCATCCAACCTGACTTTGAACACTTCTAGGTTTGGGGCATCCACTACCTCCCTGGGCAATCTGTTCCAGTGTCTCACCGCTCTCATAGTATTTTTCCTAATACCTAACCTAAATTTCTCATCCTTCAATTTGAATCTCTTATTCCTTGTCCTGTCACTGCAGTTCCTAACAAAGAGTACTGCAGTTCCTAACAAAGAGTCTGTCTCTGGCTCCCTTGTAGCCCCTTCAAATATTGATAGGCTCCTATGAGGTCTCCACACAACCTTCTCTTCTCCAGGCTGAATAGCTCTAACATCCTCAGCCTGTCTTCATTAGGGTAGATGCTCCAATCCTTTTACCAACTTCGTGACCTCCTCTGGACTTGCTCCAGGAGTTCCATGTCATTATGTTGAGGGCACCAGAACTGCACACAGTATTCCAGGTGAGGTCTCAGGAGAGCAGAGTAGAGAGAGAGAATCACCTCTTTTGACATGCTGCCACACTCCTTTTGATGCAGCCCAGGATTCGATTGACTTTCTGGACTGCTAGAGCACACTGCTGGCTCATGGTGAACTCACTCTCATCAACCATCACTTCCATGTCTTTCTCCTCATTGCTGGTCTCAATTACTTCCCCACCCAACCTGTAGCTGTGCCTGGGATTGCCATGGCCCAAATGTAGGACCTTGCACTTCATTTTATTGAACTTCATGAGGTTTGCATTGGCCCTTCTCTTGAGCCTGTCAAGATGTCTGGATGTCCCATCCCATCTGGATGTCCCATCCCTTCCCTCCAGTGTGTCGACTGCCCCACATAGCTTGGTGTCATCAGTGAACTTGCTGAGGGTGCTCTCAATCCCACTGTCCATGTCACCAACAAAGATGTTGAACAGTATCGGCCCCAGCACTGACCCCTGAGGGACACCACTCGTCACTGGTGTCCACATGGACAACAAACCGCTGACCACAACTCTCTGCGTGCAACTGTCCAGCCAGTGCTTTATCCACCCATCAAATCCATGTCTCTCCAATTTAGAGATGTGTTACGAGAAAACAGCTTTCAGATGTTACAAGAAAATAGCTGCAATTAAGAGTGTTGAGACTGACCACTTTTAGTTCTTGAGACAATGTGACAGTTTATGCTTGAAATGTTGCTTTTTTTGTTAAAGGAAATGTAATGTGAAATTAGTGTTTCCTGAAAGAAGTAAAGGAAATAGGTGTGGGCAGTGCCAATTAATTGGCCAATTAATTTTCACATGCTGGGGACAACACAACACTATGCATATGCAAACAGTTCCAAATACAGAATGAAAACTATTACTATTCCCCCAATGCTATTATCAATCCATATATTGTTGAATGAGCCATTGCTCTGGATAAATTTACAAGTTCCTGCTGTGCTCATCTCATCCTGCACTGTCTCATCTTTTGTACCACTGAGCCAATAAGAACTATATTTCCTGACTTCCCTTCCCACTTGTAAATTTCTCCTCAAGTTCTCTTATCTGGGTCTGTCAAAATACCTATCAGATGATAAAAAGTTGACTTAGATTTGACCTAGGAAGGAATGGTTACCTGCTGTATGCTGTGGTCAGCTATATGTGACCTTCTGAAGGCATAGGAATATAACCCTTTTGAGGGCAGTCCAGCAGGACTACCCAGTTTCCAACACTATAGAGTTAACATAGAGTTATTTTACCAACTAATAACTTGACTGGGTAAGAAACCTCTAATAATAAGGAAGGTCATGGAATGTATGTGGGGTGTATATCAAAGAGTAGCAGTGTGGGATGAATACACTTTTTTTCATGGAGGTGATTGTCCATATGCATTTTACTTACTGAAACTAAAGCAGTACCTATGGATAAGTACATGCAGTCTGCACAGTAATGACTTAAGAATAGTATTGGTTTTTCTTGTTTCACTGCATAACTTAGAGAAGATAGAAAATGAATCATTTGATTAGGTGAAACTGAAAGAGCATTTTTAGTAAAAAAGCCTTAACTTCATGCAATTTATTTTCTGTATGAACTACTATGTATGAATGCATTTACAGAAAGGATTAAACCACTTCTTTGTCCTAAATTGATGACTATTAAAAAGTTGATTTTGATGGGCAGAAGGTGCGAGCAGCAAAATGTGAAAGGGAGTAAAAGTATCCCCACCATGGGTGGTGGGGAGTGAAGACAGTGAGTTTTCACACAGAGCTGAGTATTTTAAGCAAGAAGTCGGTGGAGTAAGAAATAGAATTCCTAAATGAGATCACTCTGTTCCACGGAACAGCAAGGAGAAAAGATATTTCAGTGGCAAATATAAATGGGATGATTTGCCCTCAAGATTTGCATCTCCACTGGCCATAAAAGGAACTTTGATAACTAGCTTAGGCTCAGGTACCAGTGGAACTGCCTGTGGGGACAGATAAGTCAAAAAATGAAAAAACAGAACAGATCCTGCAAGCCAGTGTTGAGGAATGCTGCTGGGATCTGGTATTTGAAGCTAAAGGCCTATGGATGGTTTACAGTTGGAGGTGCTTTTCCCCTTTTTTATTTGTGTCAGGCAAATGTGCAGCAGTACTCCTAGAAAGACTGTTCTAACTCTTCTGAAGACAGAAACCATCTGATTTAATTTATAACCTCAATTTGTATCACTAGTCTGTGTGTATTTGTTCTTGTACCAACATCGGTCCTTTACCTTATTTTCAGCACCTACATTTCCTTCATAGACTTTCCACCCAGTTTCTGAGTTAGAATATTTTCTGTTAGACTTCACTTTGCTAGGCTAAACCAGTTTAGTTCCTCTAGCCTCAGCTTGCACCTTAGTATCCCTTATTTGCCTGTGTTTCAGACTTGCACCTTAGTATCCCTTATTTGCCTATGTTCCAGTCTGAGCTGCTTTTCCTTAAATAGATCCAACATCATTTCCAAGATCATTTCACCAGGACCCATTATAATGGCATTAATAGTCTTCATTTTGTATGGAACTTCTTCAAGCATTAATAGTCTTCATTTTGTATGGAAGTTCCTCAGCTGTGACATTCTAGGATTACATTTGTTTTTCATATTTGGGCTTGTGGTCACCTTGCAGTTGAATAATACAACCAATTTAAAATCCATTGCTTTTACTTTCACCTTGCAGTTGAATAATACAACCAATTTTAAATCCATTGCTTTTCCTTTCGGCTGGTGAGTCCATAGCTTTCTGATTTTTCTGATTTGAGCATAAAGTATTGCTGTTAGCCCTTATAAAATCAAATTCCATGTCTAAAGAAAACTGTATTTATAACATGTGGCCTCTATCTTTTGACCCCCATCCTCTTCCTTTATCCGAAGTAATGGTTGAATCTGATAGCAAATTTGAACTATGTTTCACAGAGAGTTGTGATCTTGGAAATAGTTACACTCTTACAAGTTTTGCAAAACCTGAAGTAGTTGAATTGAGGGGAAAGCAAAACCAATGCCCTCGCTGAGGTACAGGCAGGTGTGTAGATTGCAGCTTGAGTTCTGGAGGCACCAGCCAGCCAAGTGTTCTGTCATACTGTGCTGGTTAATTAGAAAATGAACCACCTCAGCTCTGGCCAGTGGGTGTTCTGTGGAGAAGGTGGACAGCAGAAGATTAAGGCACTAAGCACATATTTCTAAAAGAAATCAGATCT
>NW_008667491.1:49421-59575 GCF_000695815.1 Acanthisitta chloris | reverse complement strand
CCCTGACCTTCAAGTCAGGTGAGAAGGTTGGGGAACCCTGGGCAGAGTTTGTGTGTACAGTCCCTTCCAGATGGTGTCTGTTCACACACAAGTACATGCAATATGAACACTTTCTGCTCCTACTTGTAGTCCCTGTGCTCTGTGGCTTTTTGCACCTTTTCAGACATGTATTAGCTGTAGCAAGTCATTACCACAGCTGTTGCATTGGTATTTGAGCTCTGGGTCAATCCCTTGGTTGCATTCAGGCGTATCTTGCTGGATGACAAGGAGTCATGACTTCTTGCATCAGCTATCACTTAAAAATAAGCACTTAGGAACTCCCTCACTTAGCTAGAATGAAGGATATTTAATACCACATTTTGCTTTTACCAGATTTAACTGATCAATGCTATTAATACCTCCTAGCACAAGAGTATAAGTTGGTATCTTAGAAGAAAATTGTGCCTGAGAAAGATAAAGCGTTAAGCAAAGTGATCACTTAAAGAAATATGAAAGTATTCTCTTGGTGACTCAAAATCAGTGTGCAAGAAATTCCAGGCAATAAAGTTGTAATGCATTCTCAAAAGCAGCTTGCTCAGGAACTGGGTCCACCCAGAGATGGCATTTGCACCATGTTTGACTAATTCTCTAAACTCCTAGTAGTACATTTGTGTACTAGTGACTTTTTGCTCCAAGTTATTTTTACATTTTTAACATAAAAGACATCTTTTAAAACAGTAGGTGAAATGTTTGCCTGAGCATAGTCAAAGATGAGATCATTTGTTACTGCACAAAGAAATGGGAAATATGAAGAATTTGTTAACAGGAGAGTAAGGGAATTGGAAAATTTTTTTTACAATCTCAAAGCTGCAGCCAGAATGTGTAAGCAATTTTTCAAGGATATTTTTCCACACATTATTGCAGAATAAGGTGCAAATTATTACAGTTAAAGCAGAACAGTAATACTAGCTGTAAAAGACAATTGCAGAGGCTTACACAACATAAAAAAAAAACCCAGAAATAATACCAGGTACTCCTTCTGTTAAATTGTAGTTTAGCTGATCAGCTTCCTGGTCAGTTTGTCAGACAAGTTGAAAATCAGGAGAAAACATGATAAAGATTTGTCAGTTTGCTTTTATTGTTCATTAGCTTGCCTTTCTTGCAAAACTGACATATTTTTGGCATTGACAAAACCAACAAAAGTCCTACAGTTTTGATGTAAAAGGCATAGCAAGAGAAATAAATAGTCCATTTGGGCCGTTTTAATTTCAATTTGTATCAGTGCTAATGCACCATTTAGGTGCCTGAAGTCATGAATAAACATTTTTCTGCATCTTAACTTCTTGTAGTCCATTGTTGTCTGATTCTTGGGTTTTTTTTGAACTGGGGAGTAGTGCTTTATGGAAAGGCAGGGTGTCAGTTCAAGAGGTGACCTACACAAGAATGTAAAAAGAGGGAGAGGACATGATGAATCTGTTCATGCCTTTTCTGTAAGCAAGATTTTATGGAAAACAATATTTAAAAGCTAATCCTTAGAAAGTAAAGGACTACTGATTTTTCACTGAGTTTCTGTTGTGATCTCCTACTTACCTCTTGCTTTCTGAGTAATTACATGCTTCAAAAAATGTCAAATTACCTGAAGTGAGGATTGCACATTGTGCAACCCACTGTTTGGGCCCTAGAAATTAAGAACCAGAAAAGACCATTTTTCAAATGGAATTCAATGCAAGGGGCAAAGAGGTATGCAGTGGTGTGCATGGGTGTCTGGCAAAGAGACAGTTACTTCAAAAATCTTCAAAGAAAATAAAGCAGGACACTATTTTGGTTAATAAATTACAGATTAACAATATCTGCACTGTTATTTTCTGAAAATGACAATAACAGAGATTCTGCTACTCTTTTTTAGAAATGGCTTCCAGATGGGATTGATGTTTTACAGTCCAAGATTGAATGTGATTTAGTAAGTTTCTATCAGTAAAGAATATAATATTTCAGAATGTGAACTCTGTTACTAGCCTATGCTTCCCTCTGTTTGTAGATGGCCATTTATTACCTTTTATTCATTTCTGTTTACTACTGCTCAGGACTTTGGAATATTTTTGAGTATAATTTAAATACTATAATCAGTCTGATATAATAACCAGATGACTGTAACTATGTCATCATAATATTTGGAGTACTAGGTTAAAAGTCTGATTTTGAAAGATGCAGTAAATTCATTCATTTGTTTTCTTTGCAGCATCAGAACAAGATGCAGGTCAGGTAATCAGGGACCTTAAGATGGTGTGATATCTTTTCAGTGACACTTAGGCTCTTGTTCCTGGGTTTGTAATGCTTTAGAGGGAGATGATTACATTCAAAGATTTTTCTTTTTAACTCCTGTATTTTCTTTCTGTATCTTCAACCTCAGTTCCCTCTTCACATAATATTTTCTCTTGAAGTTTCTGCAATGAAAATATGTGTGCATAATAACCCTGAAAGAGAAAACTTTGGGGAAAGGTATTCTGAAGGAGAGTTATCTAAGTATACAAATAAATTTTGAATCCTTTTAAAATGCCAACTTTTACAGGAGGAGTCCACAAAGTATTGACTCCATTAACCACCTGCATTTGTTCATGTACTTAGACTTACACACAGAAAGCATCAAGGGCTGATTCTCTTTATTTTTCTGATTGATTCTTCCTTGCATAAAATTTTTTACATTTTGCTTCTATTTTTTTCCAGGGAGGAAATGCATTTTATACATTTGAATGTTTATATAAAATGTTTTTTCTGGAACTAGTTAATTGTTTTGACCTTAAGAGTATAGCAATTCAATATTCATAGAAACTACATAATGTCTTTTAGAACTTTTTGAAGTTTTAGTTAGTTGAATTGGTTTTATGAGTGGGTTGTTACTACGAAGTTAATACAGTTTCTGTACAGCAATCACAGAGATATAGAAGCCTTTTAAGGCCTCAGTGTGAATCTGACATTCTAATGTCTACTATAAAAATTCATGGAACTTTAGCAGTGATATTTTTCTCCAGTGTAGTAAAGATTCAATTAAAACAAAGCAAAACCAAACCAAACTAAACCAAACCAACAATATTTATCCAAAGTAATATGTGCCAAGTGGAATGGACAATGTGGTGACCCTGCGAGGTGTACCCAAAAACACTTTGCACCTTTGCAATTTAGAAAAGAATTTGACTTTCTGGATAGCAAAACAAAAAATGGAGAATTTTTTTTTTTTAGATGTAGGCAGAAAAATTGCCAGCTACACTTCTTTGTTGTATGTTTAGCCTGTAGTGCTAGACTTTTGAAACAACTCAATATTAAAAGCAATGCTGCAGACAACGTGTCTTGTACTGCATTGAAGATAGTGTTTTTAGCTTTCAAGCATAAACCCTTTGCAAGTGAATGCTACTGACATGACCAAATGCCTTTTGCTTTCTTAGTAGCTTCTAAAAATTGCCTCCTTTTTCAAGGGGAAAAAGGGAGAAAGGATTGGGCCGTTTGTTTTGTGGTGGGAGTGGGAAAAGAAGATTGTTTTAAAATTAGAAATAGAATGTCATAAGTAGACTCCAGTTATGGATTTCTTTTCTTAAAGGAAAAATGAGAGGTATTGAGGGAAAGTATTTTGAATTGTAATGTGGTGGTATTAATTGGGACAGAGAGTGTGACTGTTTCATGAAGATTGGATTCCCACATGAGGTGCTAATACGAACAAACAGAAGACATTACATAGAGAGGAGGTTAAAATAATTTTCAGGATTCAGCTTCCAGTTCTTACTGTGGTAGCCCCATTTCACTCCTTAGGTAATCACCAATAGTAATTCTGGATAATTCCCTGCATAGTTTTTACAAAACGAACACAAAAATAAAAATTTTTAAAAAAAACTGTATCATTTTCCCCTGTTATATAATCAGAAAGAAAGCCAAGACTGACATCAGAGCATTTTCTCTTCTTTGTAGGTCATTTTAAGGCAGAAATTCAAGCACCTTGGAGCAATCACTGGTTTCGAAGAGACTGCTTCTATCATTTATGGTGGTATGGTAATATTATATGGGAAAATGTGAAATTGTGAGAGGAATGGAGAACAGAATAAAGCCAAATGGCTACAGGGTTTGAACAGCAACTGGCTGTAAAATTAATAGGGAGCAACAGTTGGATGTTGCAAGGTTGAGCATTAATCCAGTGCCTGGTAGAAAAATAATTTATTTATCTAAATTTCTGCTGCATAGTGATTGTATTGTGTGAGCTATTAAACAAAGTGAAATAAAAAAAACAACTCCAAGTTCATAGAATATATTTGATGAATCTGACATCTTCACTCAACTTGGATGAAAAACAACTCCTGCATGGACGAGAACAGGGATTATAGCTCCATTCCAAATCATTTTACAGTAGAACTTCAGTTTGGGGAGGAAAGTTGCCTTTTTATCAAAATTATTTTTATTGAGAGAAGCAGAAATGCGTGTTGCATATACATGTCTTCTTGCATAGTGTACATTCTGATACAGTTAATTCAGCCAATTTTCTGGTATTGTTCTCAAGATCTGTGCCATGGATATTAGAGTCCTCCATATGGGTACATTTTTCCTCTATATTTTTCCATTTCTTTTTGGGGTAGTCACTGCATACATTCAAGCATTTTAATTGAAATTGGGTATCATTAAGATTGTCCTAGAGGATCTGAAGCTCTGCCACAGTTAGGTAGTTAGTTATTTGATTGTAGAAGGAGTTTCATGTAGCTGTTACATCTTTATTTTTTAGCTTAAGCAGAGATAGAGATTAAAACTATCTATTTTAAAAAACTATTATTTTTCCATCTACTTTATGCATAAATTAATATTTCAGCTTATTACAAGAGCTGTTGATTTTCAGCAAGACTTCAACTCTGAATGTAAAATTTGGGGGCTGAAACAGGCCACTTTTACAAAATGCATGCATATGTGCTCTCTTCAGGTTTGGGAAGAATAGCACTAAATAGTTTGAGTGACATTTTTTCCTGGAATATCAAGTTAGCATCTATTGCTTTGGTATTGAAAATGTTGCTGACTATGATGCCAAAAGACTGTCTTACTAGGTAATTTGAAATAATTTCTCAGAGATGAAAGGGGATTCTGTTCCTACTGTAAAATTGCACTAGTTAGTATCTGCTCCCATTGTCATCAATGGATTTCTGTCATTGATTTTGTGGGAGGAAAAATTTGGTGTATCAACAATGCTGGCAGACAGCAGGCAGTTAAATTTAATTTCTCCCAGAAAATCTAGGACCTGTGACATTCTAAAACATATTTTTGTTATCCTAATGACATTTTTCTTCTGAGATTTCAATGCTAAAGATTTGTGATTGGTTTGGATTTTGGTAGAGCCTTTCCTGCTGGAAATAATGCTGCCAGAGTTCAGCAGCAATTAAGCTTAAGAGTCTGAATGAATCTACTACCAATTAGCAGTTTGCTACTGCTGTCAATAAATATAAACGTTTGAGCATGGTAAGGCAAATGTGTTATGCTTTAGTTTAGTTTACCATTCATAATGAATGGTATTGCAGTCTTTTGATGCTTTGGTTCAGTAATGCTGCTAAATTTTAAGCAGTGACACTTAAGAATTAATCAATGTTTTGTGCCATTAAACTGAGCAAGTGCAGAATAAAATCTGAGGGTCTGAATCTGCACAATTTTATGGAAGCAGCCCTTCACATCTGCTGCTAGCTGTGCTATACTGCACAGTAAGGAGGATGTGGAAATTGGTGCCAAAGCTGGCTCATGGACTGGGAGCAGGCTAACCTATTGGTGCAGTGCTTTGCCAAAGCTCATTTACTTTGCTAAAATCCAGAGTAAATTAGACAGTGTGCAGCATTAAGCAATGTGGTTAAACTGCTTCCAGTAACCCAAGTTGGCTTCTTTGGAGCTGCTCTGGCTATCTCTCCACAGCACTGACTAATATTGATGTGTGTGAAATTTTATTCATGTAAGGAAGGATTGATGAATTGTACCCATCCTTTCTTCTGCAGAAGTTCTGCCCTCGGATATATGCAGAATGTACAACTAAGCATGTTTCAAATAACTACAGTATAACTGTCCTTGCATTTTACCTCAGAAATGTGATTCTCTGAGTAAACACAGAAAATGGAGGCACCACAACTGATTATAATTAAATATAAGTAGCTAAGCACAGATCTGTGGTATAAATAGATGTGTTATGGCTGACAGTTAAAGTTTGAGTTCAGTTTACGTGTGAGCCTTTGCATTACTCATGTAAATCAATGTTCTCACTTACAGGAGAAACCTCATAATTTACCACTACCCATAAAGTAGCCTTGCTGTAATCAGTAGTGATTTCTATATGGAATTACTGTGCAGAGCAATGTTTCTTCCATCCATATCCTCAGTATGATTACTGTATGGTTTGGCACCACGACAGAAAAATATCCAGTGAGCTCAGTAGTTTTCTGTGTGGAAGGTCTTAGTTGTCCTAATTTGGTACAAACATTCCGTTTAGTTTAAAGTAAGCAAAACTGGAATTAAATACTCCACATGGGGAAGGACTGAGTAGAATCTTCAGGGGGTGGGAGACTGTAATCTCAGTGTATTGAGCCTTTACAATTAGGTTCAGCTTTGTTTCATTCTATATAGAAATGGAATACAGTAATTAGAAATCCTCAGTGTTGCCTGCCATACTGATAAGAGTAAAGGATGATCTTGTGATTTTTTTCATGTCCACTTTTGGTGATAATTATATATGTTGCTTTGGAGGCTGAGAGCAGACAGTATTCACATGAATCTCAGAACCTTGTCCAGCTTTCTGACTCTGAGCATGCTGCACTGCACATGTAGACATGCTGTGCTCAGCTCTTCAGTCTGCCAAACAGGAATGCTGAGCACAGAGGGGTTTCTGAGCCCCTCCACTCCTCTTGGGGAGCCTGGGGCTGCCTGTGCTGCTGCAGGGCTCTGAGGCACTCTCCCAGGTCACCTTATGGAGCCACAGTCTCTATCCCATGGGATTTCCTTCTAGAAAACAGGCTGGAGCTTTGAACCCTAAGGCAGGGACTCTGCAGCATGCAGAAACCCGAGTCTCTGTAACTCACCATTTTACTAGACAACTCCACAAGTTCATGGGCAATTGCCAAGTACCTGCAAACCCAGGGCATGAGTGAGATCCACGCTGGAAGCTGCCAGTGTGTCGGTGTCGAGGGGCAGGTGTGTTCAGGGCACCTGGATTGAAGTGACTCCCTCAGGCAACTGAGTCCAGACTTGACTTTTAGTGGGGTTAAAAGAAGCTGTAACTAGAAGTTGAGAGTTCAATGTACTCACAGAAACCTAAGCTTTGGCACTCAGCAGACTGACAGGACCAAAACAACGGAGCCAAGTGAATTCAGATTTTGCAGTCCCTAAAGCAGAGGTTTTCTGAATTGCTTTTGTGGATTAGGATTGCCTGAATTCCACTTTTGGTGCCTTGAGTGCATCCTAAGTGTATGGCTCTGTGTTCCAACAAAAATTATAGGTTACATCTCAAATAAACAATTTTCAGACAACAATTGGGTTTCCATTTGAGTACGTTGTCGCGATTACTAAAGTGAAAAAAAATCCTGTAATTTTCTAGTACCTATGTAACTAACACCTCTGGTGGAACAGAGTACACCTCCTCCAGTTGCATAAAACAGACACTTCCAAATGTAACGTTTTAAAAAGCTGTGGCTGACTAACCAGGGAATAGTTTTCTAATAAAATATGGTAAATATTCAAAATAAATAGCACCTTTAAAAAACAAATCTTAATTCTCCTTGGCACTGGATTACAGCATCAAGGAGTGACAATATTTAAACTGACAAAACTACACTATGGAAATCTGTGAAGTTATGTTATTTCCTGTTCTCTTCGTGCCATTTCTCATACGAGAGTGACTTATTTTTGACTTTGCCCATCTTGATATAAGGATAGTTGTATATTTATATGCTACACATTTTTAATGTGATTTATAATTTGCCGTTTACATGATACACATTCCACAAACTGTCATGTTTTGTTTTGTAAGCAGAAGAGTAACTCTTCACTTTAAGAAGTATCTTCCCATAAAGTGTCTTATGTGTCTTGTTCTACTTTTAGCAATAGAACAGTGTAGTAATTTTAGAGTGTTACCTTTTTGCTGTACTGTTAAGCCTATGTTTCCCACCTTAAGACTATGGGAAAATACACAGAGGTTATTGAATCCTTAACTTTGCCTATAGTCGGTAAAAACATACATTTACTCAAAGTATTGCTTTAACAGGGAATTTTTCAGTGACTGCTCAATCATACACTATTATCTCCATATAAAAAGACAAAGAAGCAAGGCAGATGAAGGACAGACAAGTGCTAAACAGGAACTTTGCTGCTCAGTTTAGCAGACCTATCTTAAATTCAGCAATTATTCACAAACATTGGATTTCTATTTACCTAGAAATTTTTTGGTCTTATTTTAAGTACAGGAAAGAAAAAGTTTAAGAAGGACAAGCCCCTTCAGGCTGTTCTTCAGCCATATCAATTGAAGATTTGTCTTTGCAATCCCTGCCTCATTGGGATGCAGGCTGCCTGGTTTCTCAGTGTTCATCACAGCACAGCTCCCGCTGCCTACAGTTTGCAGTGACAAGTGCTCAGCACTTCTACAGATTACACTCCTCCATACCAAGCACCACAAACCCCACAGCTAACAGCCACATGTGCAAAGGGACTTGCATCCCACAGGAAATCTACGGCACAGGCAGCGATACGATTCAGTTCCCCAGGGCTGCACTCATGCCTTAATCATGAAAACACGTTCTCTCCTCTACAGTTGTCTTCTTCATTCACTGTGTCCTTCCAACAGCTGCAACAAAGAAAGCACAGATTGCACCGAGCACTTTTACTGCCCAGTGTTTCATCCTCCAGCACAGCTCCTTCCTATGTGCTGCATAGCACAGAAGACCCATGGAAAACTCTTTCTGCTCAAAGGAATCCCATGCAATCCCTCTGCCTCACCACTCACATAATCCACCAGAATCCTTTTGTCCTTTTGTCTGCCTCTTCTACCACCAAGAGAGTTGGGTGCATGAGAGTGATGGGATTCCTGATCCAATTCCTGCTCTTAATCAGGCCCGATTGCAGCCGCAGTGAGTGGCAGGATCAGGGAAAACTCTTTTGAACGCCAGTAGCCCCAGGGCTGGAGCATGCCCAGATGTTTCATGGAATGGCTCTGGCAGGCCAGTCACACACAGGTGTTTATTGGCTTGAAGTAAAAGTCAGGAATACCAAGAATAATTCATCCACCACTTGGCTCTTCAAACAGAACAGGAACGAGCACAACGTGCAAATCTAAATGGCAGATAACAGCAGCTCTCGGCTAACACGGAGGCTTTACCCACAGAGTTGTTTGAGTGATGAACTTTTTATTTTCCTGCAATGAACTCATTCTAGTTATGAAAACCAATTATGCATATTGTTAAAGGCACGCAGCCAAGCAACCATACAACTCACTTTTTCACTAATACCTGTCATTTTCTTAGGAACAAAACATGATGCTGCTAACTGCAAGCACAGATCTACTTGTTCAAAATGTGAGTTGCAGTTTACTTTCTCTATAAGTTTAAAAGCTATTTAAAAGCAAACCAGGTCTAACAGGATCAAAAGTGGCATTGTGTACTTAGATTAAATCTACTCATTTTCACACTAAAATTACTTTCAGAAGCAAAGCCTGTCTACATGTGGAAAATCAAAGGAGATATGTAAGAAACTATTCCAAAAGGGTTCACTGCTCTGCACAGTAAAAGCTCTGCACAGCCTCTCCGTGACCTAGACTCCGCAAGATTTATTGGTTATCTTTAATAAAGCGAAATCCAAGCGCCTTTTCTGTTTTGCTACTTCCATTTTAACACTAGCAGTAGCAGACAGACAGACAGAGTTTAGTTTTAGCCTGGGAGCTAAAAGAAATATTTCTAACATACATATGTACTGTTACAGACAGTAAAAGCTCTGCACAGCCTCTCCGTGACCTAGACTCCGCAAGATTTATTGGTTATCTTTAATAAAGCGAAATCCAAGCGCCTTTTCTGTTTTGCTACTTCCATTTTAACACTAGCAGTAGCAGACAGACAGACAGAGTTTAGTTTTAGCCTGGGAGCTAAAAGAAATATTTCTAACATACATATGTACTGTTACAGTCTATAAATGCT
>NW_008667491.1:27344-49401 GCF_000695815.1 Acanthisitta chloris | reverse complement strand
GGAATTGAGCACTAAAACTGGAGAAGAGTAAATGGAAAGAGACCCTGCTGTACTTTCAGACTCATGGTAATAAGGAAAGTGCTCCTGACTGCTCTTGGAAACTTGTCATGTAAGTGAGTAAGGGGAGAGGTCAGGCAGTGGCAGACTGCTCCTCCAGCCTGAAATGGGGGGGGTTGCACCAAATCTGAAAAACTGAAAACAGTTTGAAACATGCATTTAACTAAAAATGAATGTTATTAAAACAAATTACACCCATAATTTAGAAATGTAATCTCAAAGTACCGTAAGTCCTGGCTTCTGTTCAGATGATGTCTGGCAGAGTGCTATGTATTATCCACAAAGTATCTTCCAGAATCCCCAGCACCCTGGCTTCAGGAACTGCTCTAAATCTCCCTAAATTCTGATGATTCTGATGTAATTTTCTAATCTTAAAGTATTCTTTCAAGTGACATCAATCATGACTCAACCTGGCCTCTCCTGCCGTTTATGACAAAGGCTCCTATTTTTAAACTTTCAGACAAA
The DNA here is from genome assembly GCF_000695815.1 of Acanthisitta chloris. Classification (NCBI taxonomy): domain Eukaryota; kingdom Metazoa; phylum Chordata; class Aves; order Passeriformes; family Acanthisittidae; genus Acanthisitta; species Acanthisitta chloris. Next base: position 48,879 of record NW_008667491.1, on the reverse strand, counting down.
TACAGCCTATATAACTTTTTTATTTCCAAAAACATGTCAGTTCAAAACTCACTCTTGTGAGCATATTGTGTTCTTTTTGGATACTTGTCAGTTGGCCTATTTATATATCAGGTTTTTAAGAAATTAAATGTTTTTTCTCGAAGCAAATTAACAGACTTGGAGAACAGAACTTCCACCTTGCATTATTAATAGAATTTGTGAAAATCTGCGGTTATATGGTCAAGAAGCACAGAGACTAATTGCACAGAGCCAACAATTCACTCAGCATGGTGGTTAAAATGGATAAATGGATAAAAATGATTGGTATTAGTGCCTGCAGTCTCTTGTAAATGTCAAATACTTCCTCGACATTCTAAAACCCAGATTGAACAGCAAAAGTGGGAGAGGAGCATTTCATATTGATTTAAAAATGTTTAAAACTGATTATCCCCTTCTAGCACTCAGTATTACACTGCTTCGTGAAGACCCTAGATGCTAATTGTGACTGGCTATACTCTTTCAACTTATCATGGCTCTCATTTCTCTTCCAGTAGAGCAGTGAATGTTTTACTTCAGGTAAATAAATAAGATTTTACTTCCTGTGCAAGAAGATATTTACAGAGATTCCCCACAAACAGTTTTCCCACTTGGAGAAAGTTGTAAAAGTTCATCTCCCCTATCTCCCATGCATGGCAGTCTCCCCATTCCCATGGACTAGCTGTCCCTCTTGTGCAAATCCCCACCACACGTATCTCCATGTATTTCAGTGCTGCCACTACAGCTTTATACTGTTCATTCAATCACCTCACAGGGTTCAAAGGACACCTGGACATATTCTCATCTCCTAATCTTTAAAACATTCACCAAAAGTTCTAGCATAAAGGAATTGTGATATTTCCTTGGTTCACAACATTTGTGTCCTTACGGTACATCTGTTAGACTCTACGTTTTTAACTCTGCTGTAGTAGAATGATGCACAGGTGTAATTGAACTGACAAAAGCATTAATATTTTTCTAGAACAGATCACTTATATTTAGTACAACTGACATTTTACTCATTGTTCTCGTTAGTACCCACATTTATTCCAAAAGAATTGTGGAATGAAATCATCAAAAGGCTACCAGCTGCACAAGTCTTCTGAAGCCTCTGTCTGAGCCTGTCTTACACATTACAAAAACATGCAAGAAGGCTTAGAGATAGTCTCAAAAAAAAAAAAAAGCAAAATAGAAAAGAAATATCCAGGTGGCTTTTTAACTGTGGAACACAATAAAGTAGACTTTGGAAAGTATTACACAGAAATATAATAATGAAAAAAACCCAAGATACGCCATTTACAAGTTGAAATATATAGTGTTGTGCCTTTGCATGAGGTGAAATCAGTAAAGCAGACGGTGCTCGTTCTGTAGGGTTTGCAAACTGCATGACAGCTCTGAGTTCTCAAATGTGTGACTGGCAGCTTGCAGGTGTGCTGGTGAACACCAGAAAAATCTTTTAAGGCTTAAGGTTAATTAAGGTTAATTATTCTGAAACACTGTTTTGTAGATTTCAGTAATAATTGGCTAAAGTGACAGTGATGAATCGCTGCCTCCAGTTTGAGAGCGCTTGGGAAATTACTTACAAAGTGTATGAGAAGATTTATCAGGAACACATTGTAGGTGTAAAAGAAGTGAAACCCTGGAAGGACAGTTAAGCAGTCCAGGGCACGGCTGCCTAACACAGTCCTACGATTTCCATTAAATAATTTCGACACGGAGTCAATAGATTTATCAGCCACACATATTTACTATCATGTGTTTGAAGGGACTTTGATGCATTTGCAATGAAATTCACTCCCAGATACTAATCTCAGATATTAATCCAAAGATAATAACCAGGCGGCTCTCACGCGTTTGATTACTTGCCGAAATATTTATCGTCTTTGCTGTTGCATCTACTCTCAAAGCCAAAACCTGAGCCCAGAAAAGTCATCAGCTTGGTTCCAGGGTAAGAGCTGCCAACCCCATTGTGAGGAGTGTTACAGAAGTCAAAGGGACCACACATGAAACAAGGCACTCAAATTCAACAGTTAAAGACAACAAGACCTGGCTTTAGATTACAAGGTCTTCTGAGTAAAGGCATCGCTAATTTCCCAGGCACAGAAGGACAAGAAGTAAAACTCTGACATTGTTAAAATAAAAATGACACTTTTCTAACTTGACTATCACTGCATGTTTATCCACTGCCATCTCATCTGTGCCACACTGTTAAACTGCAGGAACAATCCTGCGTGTTTGAGTGGTACACATGAAAGTCACTTGAGGCTAACTCTAGGAGGAGTTCCTACTAGCATAGAATCATAGAATCAACCAGGTTGGAAGAGACCTCCAAGATCATTGAGTCCAACCCTGCCATGGTTACTAGACCATGGCACTAAGTGCCACATCCAGTCTCAGCTTGAAAACCTCCAGGGATGGTGAATCCACCACCTCCCTGGGCAGCACATTCCAATGCCTGAGCACTCTCTCTGTAAAAAATCTCTTCCTAATATCCAACCTAACCCTCCCCTGGCAGAGCTTGAGTCTGTGTCCTCTTGTCCTGCTGCTGGTTGCCTGGGAGAAGAGACCAACCCCCACCTGACTCCAACCTCCTGTCAGGGAGTTGTAGTATTGCTCATTTAAGGGTTGAAGTGGTGTAACCTCTCTGCTGATATTTCACCCTGTCCCATGCACATGATACAGAAAGCTGCAGCAGCAGCCATTAGGTACTCACAGTAAAGCAATCCAGACTAAGCACTTTCCAATAGCACAAAATGAGGCAATTTACCAGGAAGAGAGGGAGTTGCATTAGCATGAAAAAATTCTAAGTTATTCACAAGATGCTAAAAGAGAAGGAAGATTCATCAATCCTGAGCACTGGAACCATGAGGATCCCTAAGGATTTAAATGATGCTAGTGAGCCCAAGCCAAGTAACCACTGCTATGAGTGGGGCTGTGCAGGGAGCAGAGCAGTAGCCCTGCCTCCCTGCAGAGTTCTCAGATTTAGAGAGAATCTGACCTCTTGTGTTTTCCACTTAGATTTTGTGACAGACTAGAGTAACTGGGAATGACCCAGGAGTTCCTGCAGCAAATCTAAGCGTGAGTGTCTCACTGGGAGCACTTACATAATGGACCCAGGAGTTCCTGCAGCAAATCTAAGTGTGAGGGTCTCACTGGGAGCACTTACATAATGCATAAATGCATCACATTTTGCCAGTGGCAGCAAAGTTAATACCAACCACCACCATCCCTCTGGTACAAAGTAGGTGACTATGAAGGAGTCTCAGGGTTAAAATTGCACCCACCTTGTCAGTGATACACAGACTCTTCAACCACACCCATCTCAGGACTTGTTGGACTCTAAGAGTAGGCAGGTTCTAATACCACTTTTCAGCTTGTCAGTGATACACAGACTCTTCAACCATACCCATCTCAGGATTTATTGGACTCTAAGAGTAGGCAGGTTTTAATACCACTTTTCCGCAGATGACTTCTGGAGACCACAAAGTCAAGAGCTGTGTTCAGACTGTGACAGCACAAAGGGAAACCACATGCAGAGTCTGCCATGAGGTAGTCAAGAACAGCACACTGGAGTGTGTTACCTGGCACAGAGGGTAATGTAACTACTCCCTGCTAAATGCTTGTAAGTGAAGGGCACAGAGGTGGTGACTACTACATCTTGTTAATAGGGAGTAAATGATACCTTCCCACAATCATCTCCCCATGCTTGAATCATCTCCCCATGCTGTTTTCACCCATAGGCTGCTCACTCCTGTGCCAGACTTGTGGACGTGCCCATGTTCAGAGCCCAGCAGTGCCCCAGCTTCTCCCTTCCAGTGGTTCCTGGCCAGTCTCTCCTTTCTGCTCCACGTTGCCCTTGTTAAACTATTGGCCCCTGACATGGAGAGGCTTTTTGAGAAGATTGGTTAGGAAGAAAGGAAACAAGATTAAACAGAATAGGTCACTTGAGAACAGTTGCAGAAATTTTGTCTTTATTTGCTTGGTCTGGTAGCTCTGGAAGATAGGAACTCCACATGTTTTATGGTTACATTTATGTAACAAATAAAGACTTTAATTACAGCAACCACTGCTTTCAAGCAGGCAGTAGGGAAGCCAAAAGAAAAATAGAAGAGTTTGCAGTCAGAGTAAGTGTCTGATACTCAGAAGTGTCACATAATCTTCTGAAAATCAAAAACTGAACCATATTTTCTTCATTCTTCATAATCTTATCACGGAGAGCATCCCTCATTTCAAACACTTTTGGGGCTACCTGTGGCAGCTTCTACCATGCCAAGGAGTGGCACCTCCTGCTTTGCTTGGAAAAGCTTCCCTGCATCTCCCCTGCTGTGCCACAGCATCCCCTGAGCCCATGTGGCTGGCTGACAGTCATGGAGAGTGCAGTGTCATAAGCAGGGTACGAATGTAGTTGGATTTTTGAAGGGAAAATAGAATTTGATACTTCAGTTCCCACAGGGTACCACCACAGAGACTATTTGCTGTAAAACGAAACCAGTGGAGTAATGTTTTACACCACAGTATCACATAAAAGGCAAGACAGTTGGCCCAGTGATACTCCTACACAGACAAATTCCTGTGTCTCTGGACAGGTTCACATTTCTCTATCTGGCAAGCATAAAGTTGTAGTCTATGTACAAAGCAGCCTTTTCATTTAGGGAACAATTAAGCTAATCCCAGCAAGATTTCATGTTTAACTCGGCTTGTAGTGAACAAGTTTGTAGTCTGCATTCAATCAAGCCCTTTTGACTTTCACCAAATAGGGGCAAAACAGGATATTTGAAATGTAAAATTCTAAGCTTCCTGAGAAGTGTGTGTCCTGCCTGAGTAAAACTATGCATCTATTTGCTAAAACTTTGGTATTCCATCAGTAGACTTCTTTCTTTAGTCTGCCATCAATTTTCCAATTAAGCAATGTGAACTGCTTTCTTCATAAAATAAATCAGTGCACACTAAAGCACTTGCTAAATACATAACACTATATGTGTATGGACACACACTCAGTAAAAGTTGCTATTGGAATGAAGGTAACATCAGCTGCACTCATGACAAGCTGCAGGTTCTTGGCCTTCAAAGTCTCACCTATTCAAAAGTGTGGTCAGGGTCTGTGTTTTTTTTCAGTGTGGTTTGAGCTGGGGTTGGATCCAGCTGTGGTCAATGATGATCTCAATTCAATGAAGTCAAAAGAAGACAATAATTCAGGTTCAGTTCTGGTTTTTGACAATGCAATGGTTCAAATCAATCTTTGGTTTTGGTTCTACTTCCTACTTAACAGCTGTGTAAAGAGAAACATCTGGAATAATACCCCAGCAGGGCCAATAACTGAGGCTGCTCCTTCATACTATCCAGATAGCACCAATAATAACAAAGCTTTCAGGCCAGTTTTCAACAACAACAAAAAAAACTCCCAACCAAACAAGAAAACTCCTGTTGTTCCTTACAGTCAATAGTAGCCAGGACTGCAAATAGGACTTGGAGCAAGCTGCCTCCATCAGCACCAGGCAGTGAACTGGGACAAGACCTGTCATTCTGGCTCTGCAGGAAGGAGACAGAGCACAGCTCATATATACACAGCTCATTCCCTCCTTCAGCCAAGCTGACCACATGGCTGCGAGGGCCAGGCTGCTGGGCACCGTGCAGCATGGGCTGCAGCCTTGCCAGGGAGCCCTCTAACCACCTTATCCTCCTGTGAGATGCTGAATCCCAGATCTGACTGCCCTGTTATGCCAGCACTGCCTCTCGTGCCAGTTGGTATGAAGAGTTGCCCTCAGTGCATCTCTTTGCCCCTTCTTGATGATATGCACTGCACTGCCATCTCTCTGACTTTTTTCAGTGAGCTTCTTCAGACCTGGGACTACATCTTTGTTCCATGTACATAAGATGCCTAACACAGGCCAGTCTGTATTTAGGAGCAAGGCTCCAGAAACTGCATCAAAGTAGGCTTAGTGGGGAAGCATAACCCACACAGGGCACGCCAAGCTCTATAGAGTGGTCCTACCCAGGCTTACATCTGGGCAATTTCCCCATCATGAATGTGTGCCTTGATTGTGAAACATGACTCCTCCCACCACTTGAGATCTAGACCAATTTCAGGGAACCACAGTTACTTAAAAATAAGCCAGTAATTTAAATCTAGGACAGGGAGGGGATACACCAGGAAATGTCAGACAAAAAACAAGCAGAACTGCCCCCAATGGCCATTGCCTTAAACAGGAACCCCTGAAGCCAACACTGGCTGCATAAAATTTAAAATTGCTTCTGGTCTGTTTTACCATGTGCTGCTCTCATGTATCAAACAGGCCACAGGGACCTGTCAGAGTAGTTCTGTTTTCACGGGGCAAAACACTGTTCATGTGCTTCTCCATCTGGAACAAACACTAGAGCTTCACCTCTGTTTCAGAAACACACTGCTCCAGTGTCCATTGGGAAGGAGGTAAAAAATGTCCTTGTATCAAATTTTTGATGTCTCACTGTTTTTCAACAGTGTTGTTATCCCTTTCCCCCTCCTTATATGACTGAGATTACTAAACTGAAGCTGTACAAGGGCCAAGAGGAAAACAAAGAATAAAATTGCCAGTGGTTAAACAGAGTTTGGTAATTTTGTGTTAAAGCTGTGATGGCTGTAGTCTTGCTGCAAAAGCTAACAAAGTTAGAAGAAAGTAAAGCAACAGCTTTGCCAACATGACCAGGATCTGGAGTACTTCTTCTGGGTTCTACATTTCAGCTCCATAATTCCCACAATTTTGGCTTTGTTTATCAACGAAGATTTACTGGTGCTTATTTATATTTACCAAGGACGAACAGAAACCACAGCACATTTGCAGCCAGGTCTCTAACCTCCTGTTCAGTGACTTAAAAACCAAGGATACATTTGCAAGGTAGCACTCACATCTGTAATATTCTCAGTTTGTCTCTGCCATACCCACAGACCTTCTGCCTTTGAAACACATACCCCTTAACACCAAGTTTCTATGAGCCTGTGTATAATCCTATAGAAACCTTTAACATCTTTGTTAAATCTCAATTTCACTTGAAAATTATAGGATGCCTTCTGGATTTTTTTTAGCATAGTCGTGAATATTAATACAGCTACTGAAAAGAAACAGAACTAAGTACAAAAGAAATTGTGACCTAATTTTCTCTATTTATTTCTTAGCACCAAGTTTTCAAATTCTGTTTGCGCCATGTGAACCCTTTTGGAAACCCTGATGATATTTTTCTCCACGCTCATATTGAAGGATCTATCTGGCAGCTTTGTGCCACTTAAAACCTTAAAAATTTGTTTGAACAGACATATTTGTACAACTGAAACAGAAGCAAAACGAAGTCTCAATAATCACACGGATTTACCCTCTTTGTTCAAATGTTGGATGTCAGCTACACGAAATACTGTAGTATTTTATTATAGAGATGTAAAATCATTCCATACAGTCTTCCAAATGTCCAACTTGTATTTCAGACACAGATACCAAGGGGGAAATGTCTCCAGCTGTCTAGAACTCCAAATTCCCTCATTTGTACTGTCATTTAACATAAGGTAAAATTTAAGACCAGACTTTAACTGTTTCCAAATGTTTTAATGTATGTTTCTGGTGAAACCTTTAACTGTTATCTAGCACCGGAATTCTTAAACAACAGATACACCCAATGTCTTCCTTTCATTTGCTGTTCAGGCATTTTTCTGTCATAGGTGTAATAGATTTATCATGGTAATATATGATAAATATTTAATAATATTTAATATGATAAATATTTAATGACTTTGGGAGCAAAAGGATCTTGGGCAAATTGCAAATACAGATGATTTTAAGCAGTGATACACAGAAAACTCTTAAACCCGTGGGGAAATGACTGTAGATAGAGCAGTTGTGAAAATAGGCTCAGATGATAACTTAAAATCTCTGAAGAAACTATTGATTCTTTTAAACAATCTCACAAAAACTAACTATGAGCTTTACTGAGGAAAAATTCTCCACACACACTAGAAACCTGAACCGAAGTACATGTGGGAAAAGCAGAATACAGCACTGAAACAAAACAGAAGAGGCTTAAGTCTTCTCTCTAATCCTGGTACATGTTAGGCTTTTTTTTTTTTTTCTGGAAAAGACATAACACAATGTAAAAAGTAACTCAGTTTAAGCATTACTTTCTTTGAGTCCTACAAATGAGCACAACCTCCCATGGGACTTGTGAGTGGCCTAGAAGCATATGTGTCCAATGAAACACTCCAAGTCAACGACTTGGATAACACTCCAAGCCTTTGTGAGCCCAGACGAGCTGATATATCAGTGTGACCCATTGACACAGGCTTTTACTCTGAGAAAGAAAATGGTTTCTTTTGGGATGGGTTACAGACAAGGGTAAATATCTATGCTGAAGAAGAGTTTGGCAACAAAAATAATACTACTTTTTTTTTCTTTGTTCTAGGGTGTTTCATTTATCCATTTAAGATAATTGGAGCATTACAGTTAATACAGAGGCCTATGAAATAACTTACTACCTAGACATTTTACCTTTTAAAATCATTTTGCTAATCCTGGAGAAGAGAAGGCTCCAGGGAGACATTATAACACCTTCCAGTACCTAAAGAGAGCCTGAAAGAAGGCTGAAGGGGGACTTTTTACAGGGGAATGCAGTGATAGGATAAGGTGTAATGGCTTTAAGATGAAGGAGAGTGGGTTTAGATTAGGTATTAGGAAGAAGGTCTTTACTGTGAGGGTGGTGAGACACTGGCACAGGTTGCCCAGAGAAGTTGTGCATGCCCCATCCCTTGAAGTGTTCAAGGTCAGGTTGGATGGGGTTCTGACCAACCTGGTCTAGTGAAAGTGTCCCTCCCTGCTCATGGCAGGAGGGTTAGAACTATTTGATCTTTAAGGTTCCTTCCAATCCAAACCATTCTATGAGTCTATGATATGTCACGGTGCAATTTACAATAAAGGAAAAAACACCTTCAGTGGTATATCAATAATTTATTGTTTTGCATAAGAAGGTAAGATCAGATTTCAGATAAGACATCAACCAAGGACCTGATGGTGAATTCAAGTATAGAGCTTGGTACAATATTAAAAAATACTACCCTCTGTTTTATTACGGCAAACAGCTAAAACACAATAAAAACATCTGGACTTGACTGTCAAAACATACAGTTCTCTAAAAACCCACACAGCACAACTTGAATATGTGGAATATTGAAAACATGTTTAGTCATCTTCATTCCCAAATTCTTAGGAGTCAAAGGAACAATCCACCCCCCTGTTCCCCTTGGTATCCCAGAACAGTTCGGCACGTGGGCTCAGCATCCAGCACAAGAAGCAGTCTCCTGTCCTGTTGAAACTGTTGGGCTAAGACATTTTTTCTGCCTTGACCTACTGTCATCTCTGCCTGTCTTATGGAGGGTAAGACCTTTGATTTTTAGCTTTTGAAGCTAACACTGCAATACTGTTGATTTTTCAAGAACGGTCTAGTAATGTAATTAAAACCATTTCTCACTCCTCAAAGACTCTGCGCACGTTTTACTCTGTTGGTTGGATTTATGTTTTTGAGATTCCCTTTCTTTTGCAGGTGTTACTATTCAGGAATAGCTCCTGGCTCAGAGACGGGGCAGGCAGCCATCTGTCTGGAAGATTCCTGCCAGGACTGTGCCGAGGATCAGAGGGTCAGTGTCTCTGCAAATGCAGCAAAGCACCACACTGCTTACTGCTGCCCAGCACAGCAAAGCTGGGGAGAAGATCCTCCTAGACCACACTGACCCAGGAATGGGAATTAAATTAATTTCAAAAGGACAGGAAAAACAGCCTGCAGAACAGCCAGAACTGTTTCTACCAGGGAGTTTGCAGATTATTCTAGCATCTATTTCTTAAAGAGAAAAGCAGGTTCCTTATGTGAGCGTGATCGTACCCCAATGCTCTGAGACAGCCCAGGTCAGAAGCAGTGTCAATAGTGTTTTAGTAAGGACTAAAGCCCTTCTTGTTGGAAAAGGTCAGATCCTGAGGGATGCCAAGTGCCCTCTTGGATGCCAGAGATGGTGAGGGCACTTGACACCTCCCAGGCAAAGGCGAACAGACCTGCTGAGTTCCAGATGCCCTGAAAAATAGTTTAATTTTCAGTATTTAAAAAAAAAATAGAAAATGTTTTCTCAACTCAGATAATCTCTATGCAATTAAGTTAATCAATAAATTTCTATTTGTTACCAAAAAAAAAGTTGAAGTCCACCAGGAAAAGGTGAAATTTGACAAAAGTTACATTATAGCTGTTTGAGCACAGTATCTGTATCCGTACTGGGACTCAGTACCTCTGTAACTCTTCCATAAACATTTCCAGACTCCGAGGGATTTTGCTGTTGTTTCTTGCATTTCATTTGTTTTATACAACTCTAAGCCAAATGCAATGACCCACACATTAAATACACATTTAGAATAAAACTGCAAAATCTGATGGCTTTATCAGCATATGAACTGAAATAAAATATTTACATGGAATGTTGAGCTCCATTTACAGAGACTGTTTCAAATTACAGACTTGGTAATCTCTTTAGTAAATGATCACATCGACAAGAAATTAAAAAACTTAACATCCCTTTTCAACCTTTTCATAAATATATAAAGTTTCACTAAATTCTTCTTTCTTTAAACAAGACAGCTATATTCTCTTTACAGATTAACATGAAATAATGGTTTCCTGTTTGAACGCCACGGATGGGATGATCTGAAGTCAGAAAGTTCCTATACACATTCTGTACTTACAAGACATATTCACAACACAACACACAGGTGTTACTTGGTCTTTACATCTGTACTCGTTTCCTGCATATCAGTAGTAAATAAAGAAAAATACCAAATTATCTATATTAAAAATACATCCTCTAATATACATTTGCTTACACTGTCACATCAAATCTTAAAATGGGGTTTCCAACTGTGTCGGATCAGTGACAAGGATATTTTATATAGTGAAGTCTACAGCATTCATTTTTTTTTGGGTGGAGACAAAAGACATGTTACACTACTAAAAAGCATCACTACATACTGAACAATAAAAAGAATTAATCTCTTGCATTTTCTTCCTGGATCTCCAAGGTTTCCTAACTGAAAATTTCTGATGGGAAAATTGTTTTGAACGAAGTCAAAAATATTTGAAATCAATTTAAAGGGGGAAAAAAGTTATTCTCTACTTTGTTGCTATTCATTTGACTTTGCCACTGATTTTACAGAAGATTAATCCAAAGACTTTGAAGTTATATACATAGTAGCTCAAATTTAAATAATTATTCCCATGAGTTCTCTTTGTTGTGCCACAGAGCATGCATGAAAGTATTTTCAATCCATGCATGCTCACAGCTGAGTATTTCACAATTAAGCCACTAAATATGTCTCTCTTTCCATGAGTAAGTGCAAAGGAATACTAAAATCACTCTGTACATGTAAGACAAGGTTCACATCTAGAAAAGTAAAAACACTTATCTCAATACGTAATTAAAACTACGATGTCTTCCTTGTAAAAATGTTGGTCACTTTTGCCTGTTTCAGTTCTCTCAAGCACTTCAGGGGCAATAACTTCCAAGTGCTGATGTGCTCTTTATGGGAGCAGTTATGTTTAAAACCACTGAAGTGCCAATCTCCAGTATGAATTTGCATCTTCTGCAAACTCTGTTAAAAAGGTCACCTTGGAAACACACAGATGATAATAAAGAGGTGTTTGGCAGTTTTGTTACCCTAGTATGAGCTCACTTTATGGAGCATAATAAAACTCTGGTTTAATCTGACTGTTCTGCCCCCAGTTGTGGGCAGGAGAATTGAAGACACAGGAAAACAAGACCAGTTCCAAGTGCATGAAGAGTTTACCTGCTGCTCAGGTAGAGTTAAAAGCCCTCCTACCAAGAAAACCACCACTGAGTAATGCCAACCCATGCCCCAGATGCAGACACTGAGACAACAGCAGATGCTTTGTGTATTTTAAACATTACTATGAGTGCAGCCAGCTGACAGGAACCCAGAAGGTCTCAGTCTCCAACCTGTCAAAAGTTGCTTTGAGCTCAGCGTAAGCCGTAGCGAGGTCGTCGTTAACTATCACCTTGTCAAACAGGTGGCCATACTGGCTCTCCATCACGTGGGCAGATTTAATCATTTCGTGAAAATCTTCTTCCTAGTAAGATCAGTGCAAGGGACAGTCAGTCCATAGAGACATTTCATAACTCACTCTATGATAAATAGAAGCTACTTGATTATTTCTCGGCTTATCAGGAGATAGAAACAGCACTTTTAATTAACAAAAAAAAGAAATTAGCATTTCAAGTTATCTCAGAGAGCATTCTCCTGAGTTGATTCTGCTCAACAGGCAATTCTTTCTTCTCTTCCCTTGTAGTGACACAATTAGTCACTGCACAGTAATTACAGAGACATTTTCTGTTAGCATTACTCACAATTAGTCACTGCACAGTAATTACAAAGACATTTTCTGTTAGCAGTACCAGTGGAAAATGTTTCTAGCTGTTTACTTTGATGGTACGTTTAAAGTTTCATCACTTAAGTCTCAGCTTGCTATATTAGCATGTGATATACTACAGCACAGGCTTTTTTCTTTTAAGAGCTTGGTAGGAGTCATCATTCTGTGCCTGGTTTGATCTGGCCTAGTGGATTTCTCTTTGTGTTTGGGGAGGGAACAAAACTTAGCAATTAATTTCAATAACTTTGAGAGACTAAACTTGTCCTAACTGAGCAACGTCCTGAACGTTGCTCTTAAGAATGAACTCCTCTTACTTTGTATGTAACACAAACCAACATCTTCTTATAGTGTCTAATTTTCAATTTCAAATGCACATTGTACACAGATACAGTCTGTACAGTCTGTGACTGTATCTGTGACTCAGTTTGAAACAAACCCTAAACCATCCAACATAACACCTGAACGAGGGAAAGTGATACACACCCTAAATGTAGATAAAAAGTCTAACTATGATCAGCTTTGCTTTAGCTTCAATTAAAATAGGATTTCATTACATTACAAGGAAGCAAGTAAGTTACTGTTAGGTAATCTAAACTTTTTCTGACTATTGACAAAAAGCAGCATTTGTTACTTGCTTAGATTTTTCTTCTTCTTTCTTACAGTGTTCATTGCCCTGTAACACAACCCTGTTTCTCTCATCCACAAATATGGGTTTTTACTAAAGGAGCATTTAATTTTTGTAATTGATTCTTTATATATGAACTTTCCTCTAAATTTAGACCCCAAGGAAACTGTTGTAATTGAATAGAAACATCTATGTTCAGATGCAAATTTTTTAAAGGATTATCTCTCAGAAAAATACACTTGCATTGTGGAGGTTCTTCAGTGACATCAACTAAGAGGGCCATGGAAAATGTAAATACCCATGAGCACATCAAACAGTGAAAACACCACAGTAAGTGTGTGATGTGAGAGAGGTTGGGAAACAGCAAGATGGTAGGTGTAAGCCCTGACAAGTGCTGTCAGTGAGATCCAGTAATCCCCTTTATTTTCAAGGTAAACCACTACAACAAAAATCTCAACAGGTTCTCATGTTTTACAGTATCTAATACTTACTGTAAAGGGTTTTGCAGTTCCCTTGTCATCTTTACTTGAAATAATCTTGGCATGTTTTCTGGTCTCTCTCAAACGGTCAAGTGATGGAGGCTTTATAAATATAACGAATGGTTTAAACTCGTATGTCCGTAAGTGTTTCACTGTCTGGGAAGAGGAAAGATTTGAATTAATTAGTTTATTTTGCACAATGGTTTCACTGTCTGGGAAGAGGAAAGATTTTAATTAATTAGTTTATTTTGCACAGTGAAATCTACTGTAATAAAAGAAACTCTCCACTAACTGAAATAAATCCATAAAGGACTTCTAGCAGCTATTTTTATTTACTGCCATCCTGTTCTGCTGACCAGCACTGACTCATGTAAGGAGAATTTTCATGTGAATAGTAAGAAAACCATTTTTCCAAGAGTGATCATTGCTTCTGATTTCCACATGGCTGCTGGCAAACCTCATCTGTTCAGCAGAGGCTGCACACCAGTGCCACTGGCAGTGGGAGGATGGAGGGGGAACCGCAGGTATTCAGAAGAAGACAAAAAGTTCAACACGTTTTAGCAGGAATTCACTTTCTGTACCCATGAAAAGTAGTGGAAAAAGGTATCTGTGGCACTCAGTCACAGGTCAATGATTTTTCTCTTCAATAGAGTGTGCCCACTGCACCACCCCTTGCTGTTCACTCTTCCTGAGTGAGTCAAGTGATGCTATGTGTGAAGTTAGAGACAGATCTAGGATTTGGGTTGAAGCACAGGGTGAAGCAGGGATGGGCAGAAACTCAGGGTAGTGTATGGATGGCCAGGAGCTTTCTGTCCTCTCCACACTGCCAGGGTCCACAGGAAAACCCCATGTTGGAGACTGGGATCCCAGAATGGTTCACAAGCCTGGGTCCCCAAGAGAATTTAGTGCTTTGCTGTAAAATAGGGCTGTGTAGGGCAGGCAATGGTCTCGCAGAGCAGGAGCCCCTGCCCAGCAATCCTTCTTGCCTGATGCAGGGTATGGCTTCCCTGACTGCTCCTCTGCCAGTGCAGCCCCTGCCCTGCTCCGTGGGCACAGCCCCATGTCCAAAACTGCCCCAGGAACTGTTGACAAGCAGCTCACTGGTTTCAGAAGTCACATGCTGGCCACCCTTGGAGAAGAAATGCTTTGGCTGAGTTTAAACAAACTAGTCCAGTGCCTGGAAGCACTGTGGTTATTAAGAGCAAAAAAACTCCCAGTGGAGCTGTTCAGTGGGGTTGAAAGACAAGGTCAATGCAAGAACAAATGGTTTAGAGAGGAACATCCTTAACAATTATCCAGCCAAATCACATTTAGTGCATTCCTTGACTCATGTCCACCCTGCATGGAAACCCTTGGCATGAAGGGTCTGGTGAAACATTTGAGAGAAAGTGGCTGGACTGGGTGAGACTTCAAAGCCATTCTGAAATTAAAGTTTCAGGGAGAACCTCTAGCCCAAACTAAGAGAAAGATGAATGGAAATATAGGAGCATTCTGTAATTAAATCTTTGGTATTATGCTGCAGGCTTTCAATTCACTTATTTACTAGCTGAATACTTGCCAATATCTATTGAGGTTTCCTGCCTCTCCTTTCAGAAAACCTTGCTGTGATAAAGGTACCCAGCAAGATCACTCAACAGTCATTCAGTGTGGGATAAAAAACACTCTTTTAGAAATTCTAATATAGGAGCATTCTGTAATTAAATCTTTGGTATTATGCTGCAGGCTTTCAATTCACTTATTTACTAGCTGAATACTTGCCAATATCTATTGAGGTTTCCTGCCTCTCCTTTCAGAAAACCTTGCTGTGATAAAGGTACCCAGCAAGATCACTCAACAGTCATTCAGTGTGGGATAAAAAACACTCTTTTAGAAATTCTTTTCCCTGGTCAACAGTCATTCAGTGTGGGATAAAAACCACCCTTTTAGAAATTCTTTTTTTTTCCCTGGAATCCCAATATGCAATATGGGGAAGCATAAGAGTTCAGAAGACATGGTTACTTACATGAGGCTGCACATCCAACAAACAAACTTTGTTTTTAGCAAGAACTGATCGAACAGAGTCTAAACTTGTACCATAGTAGTTGTTCTTATACTCTCCATACTCGATAAACCTGTGGCAGGAGGTGAAAACAACTGGAATCATTTCCAATTTCTTCAGAAAAAAAAAAAGCTTACCAGTTTGGTTTGTAAGATTTAATTCGGGAGCAAAAATATTTTACTTTACATGAGAGTTTTACCATGTTTTATAAAGGAAATGCTGTCAAGTACTTCAGCATGTCAATTTTAAGAAATCTTCTACTTTACCGCTTTCAAATCAGTAACACCTGCTTGTATTACAGCTAAAGAGAAAAAAGCACTGTAGTCCAACAGCCCACTAATGTTTTCCATCACCTCTTTTTCTGAACTAATGCAATGCAATAAAACAGTGGATAAGCTAAACAATAGAAACTACTGAAATTTCATTGCACACTACAGAATATCCAAATTCTCTGTCTCAGAAGAGGAGGAGGAGTGACGACAGTGCTAATGGAACCAAGGCGGCTGGTTATTTGCTATAAAAGCACAAGTGCTATTTGCCAGAAAAGCAAAGCACAGTTTGAAGTTTCAATAAAACCCACAGCTTTGTGTCTAATACACTTTTGCCCTCTGAAACACTGGGGCAGAATTTCAAGCTACAGGATTTTACAGGCTGCTAGAGAGCACGATGCTACCACTGTCTTCATTTTAGTTTACTTTCAGGAGGGTGCACAGGCAGGGCCTTCACTGTAGATCTCTAAATTCAAAAGCAGAGGAAGTGCCTGGCCTGAAAGAGAGCAGAACTATGCAAACATTGACTCAGGCACGTCTGCAGCACTTCCCCCTCCTAAGCAATGCTTTATTGCTAAGACAAGATGTTCTTTTAAAAGAGTGCTCCCCCATCCTAAGCACCTACAATTTCAGTGTCTTGAGGAACTGAGGTACTGAAACTACTGAGAAGCTTAGAAACAGTTGTGTTTGCATATACTACTTTTTTCTCTCTCTGTGTTTTTGCCAGCTCCTTATATAACAAAATGTAATTTTAACACATCTTCAAATCACTGCAACTTATATCCACTTTGAGTTATTATCTAAAATTACAACCAGCCTCATTCTATAACAAAGCCATTGTTTTAACTGCAGTTGTAGTTAAAAAATCTCTTCAACATACTTGTTATTCTGTACGTCTGTCTCAAACAAGTGCTTGGAAATGAAAATGTATTCGACACCATCACTTTCTTGGCTTCTCCTTGGACGGGTAGTGTCTGCAGTTTCATGAAATGAAAAAAAAATAAATGCACAAAACAATATAATGCAAACCAGGTCAGGAAACACTGAAAAGCACAAACCCCTTGTGCAATACTAAGTGTAGCACTTCTCATTTCTGACGGACATAAGGCTGCTCTGGATTTGGTAGGCGGCACATAAGCACATGACAGGATTGAGTTCTAAAAGCAGGCAGAAAAACCAGGGAAAAAACCCTACTGGACAAGTATCAGATTATCATTTTTATTAACTAGTGGAAAAATCCAGTAAAATGAACTGAATAATAAAAGGAGCAGCAGTCCATAACAATTACCGTGATCTTGCCTCTTGTTAAACTTATTAGCATATGAGACCATAAAGGGAAACAAAGCTCACCAACCTGATTTATAAAATGTTAAGTTCATTAACAACACTTGTAGCTGTGGTATGTGAAGCATGGTAATAAAAAAATGGGGTGTGAACTTTATGTTTAAGTGCCTTTCTTTTTCTGCTGATCAAAATTGAACTTGTTTTCTTTCAGTAGTCTTGTAGTATTTGCACTTCTCACTTTCCCCCATGTACTAGGTGTAAGGGTTTTGCTTATAAATGAACCTGATTTGTGGGATTGCCACTTATGATTTATGAACCCGTTCAAAAGTCCAATTTAATACAAGGTGTATGTTACAGCATCATACATTGTCCATCTCATATGGACATACACAAACTGCTTGCAGCAACACAGTCTTAAATGCCACTTGATATCACACTCTTTTTAGGCTGACACAATGAGGAACATTTCCAAGACAGGAATCCCAGTTCTCCCTCCAAGTCCTAACTTACTGAATTTCAGGGAGACGGATTTCTTTACATGTTTGTTTTAAATTATAACCACAAATTTGGAAGTGAAAAGAGAGAAGGCAGCTTGATGAATACTGGCAATTTTTAGAGAAATATTTTGGAGCAAATGATTGCATATGCTTCAGTGTGTTAAATATTTTGTGAACATCTGGCTTTGTTGTTGTTGTTGTTGTTGCTTTCAGTACCCAGCTGAAGCAAATATGTGCAAATGAAATGACTCACCAAACCAAATGCATTTATTTTTCTACCTAGCCAATTTATTTTTATATATACTTGACAGAATACCTGCACTTGGAAAAATCTGTGACAGTATCTCCCAGATTCAGAATATTGGACCCATAGTTTTGAAGGATCCCTATAGGAGGCACAAGTACAAGTAGAAAACAAACCAAGGAATGAAAGTCTAAAACTAAGTCTAAGTTCTCCTTATTAGAGAAAACCCAATAAAGTGTTGTAGAAGTTAATAGAGCACAATGTTATTCAATGTTAGAAAAATCACACTACTTGGTCAGATAGGCAGAAAGAGGGGAAAAAATCCCTAAATCAACTCTTTTAAAGCTAAACAAAGGGATTTAATTTATTCACAGGATTAAACTGTTTATCATCAGTCTTTATTTTTCAGCCTAACAGATAAAGGCCATTTTGTTGAATGCAACCATTGGTAACAGAGTACATCTCAGTGCTTTACAGCCAAGTCCAGGGTGTTCTTCAGCTGAGTTTCATTTACTAAACTTCACTGCCATCAATCATGTTAAACTTGTACTAAAAGTGTACTGCAATGCCTGAGCCAAAACATCCTATCAGTTTAATCAATGCTGTTTAATATAGAACTGCAGCAGCACTTTCAAAAATTAGAAAAGTAATTTGGATGCCAAGCATTCATTTAGGGACCCAAATTTGGAAGTGCCTTAAAGGCAGTACAATAATAAAGGCTAATAACACAAGTATATCATTAGGAGACTAGAAGTTCATTTGAACTTACGTGGCACTGTTACCCCGTAGTGTTGGGTATCACTGATCAGCAACTTCCGCTTAAGTTCATTCAGTCCAACCCCTACAGGACCTGAAAGGAAAAAAATCATCCTGTTTTCCAACAGCCAGTTCTCTCTTGTCTCCAGGTGTAAGTACTCTCCAAGATAAGACTACATAGCACATAGCTAGAATATAAACTGCCTTTTAATCAGTCATTTGGAAATGCCATGGTTCTAGCCTCTCCTAGAATATACAGTGCTGACAAATTTCATGGGATGTAGTTGGCTGTTACTTTGCTCTATTACTGAGAAAAAAAAACAGTGAAAAAAAAAGCTGCCAGCAAAGCTAACTTTCTTTTCTACAGCAACTACTTCAGTATGCACCCAGCTCCATCCTCAGCCCTACTACAGACCCCTGCACCCTAACCTGTCGCTTTCCAGAACAAAAATTGATTTGGTTATTCATTTTGCCAGAACACAGACTAGAGGACCTCAGCTGCCATGTGCAAAGTGCCCCCACAGGGCCCTCTCTGCACTCTGTGTCAGCACAGCCTCACTCCCCACAGCTGCTGCATCCCTTGCCTGCACCAGATGCCCCTGGCAGCAATTGCTTCTCTTTCTCCACCTTTTCCCCATGCCCTGGGAGCACTGTTCCCTCCAGCCCCCACTGCAGGCAGGAGCACTGCCTGGCTCCTGGCTGGAGCTGTTACCATCCACCTTGTGACTGTGTGAGGGTGGCATTGCACAGGGAGAGGAAGGAAGGGCAGCACTTGCCAGGTCACAACCAGTTTGGGATGTTTGGGTTTCTTTCTTTGTTGTTGATTTTCTTTTAAACTGTGCTTGTCTCCTGCCTGCTGTCTGAACTGATCCAAAGCAAATGTTTCCTTCTTCACACAGCTGCCAAAGAGAGACCACTCTTGGAAAGAGGATGGCAGGAAGAAACAAAGACTGCATGGAATTTTTTTACCCCTCTCCTCCACCTCCACTTGAGTACTACTGTCCTAGAAGCTCCTGAGCAGACATTCCTCTTGGCTTTCAGGTTGTCCCTAACTCTTAGCCATTTGCCAGTGGTGCCTTAGGTCTTGGTGAGAGCACTCTGTCCTGTGAGGTCTCCAAGACTCCACAGGCATTTGCTGCCTGCTCCCAGGAGCCCTTCCTGCAGAGCTCCAGCCTGCCTGGCTCCTTTCCTGGCAGGGGCATGGTGCTGTGTGTGAAGGGAGCTCAGCTCTGCATGCTCTCATGTTTCTGACAGTGCAGTGGCTTCATTTCTACAGAGCCAGGTCAACAGTAGAACCCAGAGGAGAGTGAGTCATTGGAACCATATCCCAAATAATGCAAAAATAAGACATGTGGTTTTAAGGAAAATTCTTGCACTTCTAGTAAAAACAACACGTTTTGACGTGGAGTGCTTCTTAACAAAGACATTTTAGACATTAGAAAGAAAAAAACCTAATAAACATTTCAATGAAGTAGTGATGCATTAGCTAATTACTAGTCAGAGTCCAAACCGAGACTGATGCTTCAGTACCCTCAGGTGCCTATTTGGAAAAATGACCATCTGCCCTGTCTGAAGTTGGAAACACATAATGATGAAATGCAAATGCTTCCTGCTTTGCTGCTACCCCCAGACTATGGTCTCTTAAGAGTTTCTGCATTTAAAATTTCTACGTGTTTACGTCAGTTAAAAACAACTACATTTCAAGTTCTATCTCTGACCTTCCTGTAAATTAATCTATCAGTATGTATAAATGTTTATTTAATACGGTGTACAGCAGCCTCTACTGGTGCGTGTCTGCAGAGGAAAGCAATGTGTTATGTAGATAATGGCATTACTTTTCTTAGTATTTTAAAAAAAATCCTTTTTTAATAATTTAGCTGTTAAGGCAAATACAGATTCTTACAGGAAAAATCATTACAATTTTCTCAATATGTTCTACCAAAGTAGAACAAGTGGAATTCAATTTTTAAAAAATCACTGTATTGCTTTCAAGCAAAAGACCTTTCCCATCAAATCTACAAAAATATTATTTTCTCAGTCTACATGGTGTCAAATCAACAATATGCTTTTAGCTCTATTTATATATAAAGAATCTAGGCTTTGCTTCCTGCAACAGATGCTTTGGAAACTTTGCTCAAATCTGTTTCCAGACCACAACCTCACTACTACTCTGTCTCCCCTTCCAGATTACCATTTCAAAATCATCTTTACACTTAACTAGTGAAAGGTGCAGATTCTTTTTCAGTGCTGTCTCACAGAGTTCTCATAACTGTCGTGTATGGACACTGAAGGCTGATTCCTACTCAGCAAAGCTTTACCAGCATTATACTGATTTTTACACTACATCTCCCAAGTGTAATATACAGTTCTACTCTGAATATTCTTTCCATTTTGATGTAGCAAAGATGCCAGTTTCTAACACTCATGAATCTCAAGACAATCTGAACTCAAGAAGAGAATGAAGTTTCAGGATTGAAAAGGACAATCTAAGGTTCTTATAGTCAAATGTCAGACATGTGGGATCCATGACTGTAGCATAGTTTTGGTTTACTATAAATCACCCCAGGCAGCAATATTTAGAGTTATGGTGACAGATTTAGAGATACTTTGTTTATGTTTTTAGAGGAACATTTATGTTGCTTGCTGTTGCATGTTAAGTCATGCAAGCTAAGTAATGGTCAAATCCTGCACAAATGGACTGTAGTGTCTACCTCACTTTATTGAGGGACATTTGCAGAATTAAACCACTGATGATTAAAATTTGCATTACATTTTGTACCACTCACACATGTCTGAAGAAAACTGAAAAAACTGATGCAAGTTTAGGTCTCAGGAGGGTTAACCCAACATATTGAACTCTGTTTGAAAGAAGAATGAAGTGGTCTTTTAGAAA
>NW_008667491.1:22880-27307 GCF_000695815.1 Acanthisitta chloris | reverse complement strand
ACTCTGTAGGAAACATGCCTTGAGAGAGATTCTGTGGCACAATTCCTAGTACAACAAATCACTATAGTGCAATGACTGCACATACATGTCCAACTGTAGCTCGATGAGGTATGTGGTAGGAAAGTAGAACCTCATTATTTTGTGTTTCAGTACATTATAACTAGCAGGGGGAGTGCATGTCAAGCTCTGCTGTTCACTGAAGCAGGATCAGTGAGTTCTTACTGGTGTTCTCATGGGCAAGGCTAGGCAGTGGTACAGTCTATGTATTCATTCCTGAGCCTTGCTGACCTTCCCATGCCTTCAATCAGGAAGGTTTAGTGCAGATAGCAATTCTAAGTCTCTGTCTTCATTGTCCAGTTAGTTTACTTGAAGTAGCATGGCCATGCTAAGCCATTTTCCTGTACTACTGCTATAGCTCAATTAAATCTCTGCAAGCCACTACTGAACATGGTTAAAGGTAAGTCAGGAGATATGGAGAGCTAGAAGCCCCTTCCATTTCATCTTCCCCTGCCCTGAAACAGGCCTGGCCTCATCATAGCTCCTACATGATAAAATCAGAGGTGATGTATTTTAAAAAGAAATAAAAATCTAAGCAATATACCAAATAGAGGAATTTTCCAGTCCCAGACTCGTTTTCTTTGCAGTGCTGACCTGGAACACACCTTTGTGGGGAATCCTGACAGTCTCATTCAGAGACAGAGACTTTTCTGACCATGTCACACATCAACAAGTGCTCTTTTGTGGTTACATACCTCTAGGCCTTGCTTCTACCACTGTCCACTTAGGGCAGAGGCATCACTACGGGTGACCACAGCACCTGAAAAGCTTTGCATGCCTCTGGTGATCACACTGCATGCACATAACAGTGTGTGTTCTGGAGGATATGTGCTCATGGTTTGTTACTAACTACTTTGCTTTATCCTAGCACTGCCCCATCAGAAAGCTCTGACTTAGCTGAAACAGTGCCAAGTAAAGTTAGAGGATGTAGCACATTCATTCCAACTCTTAGGAAATAAAATTTGTGCACCTCTGGCTCTTACAATTACTGAGGCAGAAGACTTTGTAAGCAGGACTTTTCCCACATTAATGTAAATGAAAATTCTAGTGTCTAAATAATCCATGTCATAGTCAAATATTATTCTGCCTTTGCCTGATAGGGCTGTGAGGTATCACGCTTAGGATGCAGGTGGTATTTGTGAAGGAAGGCTTTAAGGATTTGTTGGCAACCTGGGAACAGTAAGTTACTAGAAGCTGACTGGTGACATAATATTGGATAACTGTTTTTAGCAGACTCATCACATTCAGAACAACTAAAAGCCCAGCAGAAACATCTGGATCATTACTGCTTCAGATCATGTCAATTTAGCCCCAAGGACATGCAGGACTTTATTCATGAACTTACATTTGCAGACAAGGTAAAAACTTGACAAACTAAATACATGGAGCTGAACCCAAGAACAGCATGTATCCCACTACAGGGCACTAAAAATTACTGTGTGTGCAATTCGTGTTCTGTAAATTAGACAAGACCAATTCAAAATGAAGCGAAATTTCCATTTCAAAGTTGTCAAACTCCTGCCCCATAAAAAAGGGCAAAACAAAACCCAACAACCCTCCCCCCTCTTCTTTAAAGAGTAAATTATACATTTAGACCTAGCATAGCACAACAGACATTTAGTGCCCCCACCAATTACAGCTATAAATTAATTATCTGTCCCTTTGTTTCCTGGTACTTCTATCCAAATTCTATTCAACTGAATGCTGCTACTGGCACACAAAAAGCTTTTTAAGTGTGTTCACTTCTACTATACCTGTATTGCTTAGCTGTGCTACTTTTTTCCACATTTTGCCCAAGACATTTTTATGGTATTGGCCAGACTTAAACTGCTCTTAATATCCAGAGAAAAACATTAGAATTACTGAAGTCTGCAATAAATTTCTGAATTGCTTTTGTTACTGAAAAAGCACACTTTCTTCTTTTGATTTATTACAACAAAAATCAAATGGAATCTCTAGGCATTCCTTAGATCAGACATATGCAATTTGTTATAAAAAGTCTACTTATCACACTTTTGCACTACATTCTGTTGATGTAACTGTAAAACCAACTCAACCGTGTTATTGCTTGTTGTATGTAGCCCACAATCTCACACTGATCACACTAGTAGGTGGCTGAATTTTAGTGCTGGAGAGTGACAAAACTGTTTATTAAAAACTAAATTTAATGTTCCCTTGCATATGAGCGATATAAAAACAGAGCTACTCAACAGTTCATAACAGTCCCTGATAGAGGGTCATATTTCCCTGCTCTGCTGCTTTCAGAATGGAGGAAACTTTACTAATGAAGCATCAGCCCATGTGCTACTGGAAAAGAAACAATAAGCAATGAGACATTACTCACTGGTAGCAATGGTTACTCATTACTCACTGGTACTCCAGTTGTTACCTTTGAAAAATTTAAGATAATGTACTTTCTCTTTTTTTTTTAGGAGATTGAAGGAATGCATTTTGATTAGATAATTAATGCTGTGAGGAGGCCATGGTAGTGACAGATTACAGAAAAACACAGAGCTGACCAAGAATGACATCTTGAGTCTTCTGCAGCTATACTTACATTCATTCTTGGCCTAGAGAGGTCCATTTTGCATATAACTTTCTTACTGCTTTTCCATTTTCTTTTTCTAACACTATAGCTGGTTTTGTTTCTTTCCACTTTCATAGTCTGCCTTCATTGACCTCAGGTATTTAACGTGGGTTTTTTCTTCTTTTTTTCCACACAGACATATTGATTGGTTTCTAAGAGAGACTGAGCTAATCCTTTGAGTTTAGTACAGCTTGACTGCTGGGTTCAGGCTAGTAACCACGGTAGCTGGATTTTAATGTCATCTTCCTTTGGTTTAGCAAGGCTCTAAACATAATCTCCTAAAGCATCCTTATGTGGAAGTTGGGACATCCTATCTAGATAGGTGGACTAGCAGACAGGCCTATACTTTACTACTTATTACAAGTGGTGTTCCTCAGATGTCTACCCTGCAACATGCTTTGTTCCATGTCTGTACCAGTAACACAGAATGGGTTCCTGCCAAGTTTAGTGATGCAAGTGACTTGCTCAAGGGCAGGGCTTCCATTCAGAGGGACCTTCAGGCATGGTCTGGCAGAAATTTGTGAAATTTGATTAGGAAAATTATAAAGCCCTGCATCTGGGATAGACTAAGCCCCACAGCAGTACAGGCTGGGGACTGCCTGGCTGCATGAAAGGGGCTTGGGGATCCAGGTAGGCAGTGAGCTAAGCATGAGCCCACAGCACACACCAGCAGCAATGAAGACTAACAGGAGACTGGGCTGTATCAGCAAGGGCCTAGTCTTTAGCCAGAGGAAAATGATTACTACAGTGATGCTGATAAACTGCATCAAAGACATGAGATGGCCTCCAAGGTGATTGAGAGCTGAAGCACACAACCTGTGAGAGAGCCTGAAGGAAATGGGCTTGTCTAGCTTGGGGCAGAGATGTCTTCACTGGGACCCACCAGCACCCTTTTGATACCTACTGAAAAGACAGAAACCACCTCTTTACTGAGGTGTTAGGTTTCCAAAGCTGTTGCCATCAGCAACCTGCTCTGAATTCAGTGTTAATTCCACTGAGTGGGAGGTTGGACTGGGTAACCTCCTGAGATCCCTTCCAATCCAAATGACTTCATGCTAAGCGATGTGTCCTCTGTTTAACCTCTGTTTAAGGTCCACAATAAAGAAAACAACTTACCAACCAAAACAACAAGCCTGTATTTGTCATTAGGTTGTCGTCTGTATTTTGCAACTTCTTCATAGGTTGGGATATCTGCTGTATCATACTGATCACTCTTCTTGCACTCATACATAGACTTGTTTGTTTTTTTATCTTTTCTGCTAAGACGAAAGCTTCTTCTAAAACCAGCTGCAATAAGAACAGGTTTTTTACAAAATAAGATAATAAGTCTTCTCCAAACATTTGAAAACAGTCTCTTCCAAACCTTCAAGGATTGGAGCATGGAATAAAAAAATGTATTATATGTTTAATAAGCCAGGTCATTAGAATGACATTTCCCATGTTTTAAACTATATCAGGTACTTATTTAAACTGCAAAATTAAGATTACCAATAAAAGCATAACCATTGCAACAACAAGCTGTAAAATATAATCACATTAAGTTGTTAACATATTTAGATAATTTGAATATCTTATAAATTAGTATATATACACAAGGAAATTCATGCAATCTGGATTCTCATACTACACATAATGCATGTCTACTAAGTCACCATGGCACACAGACATCAAATACAATGTATGGTAGAAACACAACTGGTGGTTGAAAGGGTTAAGGAGAATTAAGTCCTTGAACAATTCTATTGTGCTTAACTCCATGCTGAGAGTATATTAAAAAAGTGCC
>NW_008667491.1:17793-22744 GCF_000695815.1 Acanthisitta chloris | reverse complement strand
CAAAACCTTTCCTGAATATGTTTCAAAGTGAATCCAAACACTGTTAATTAAATTCCAATATACTAGAAACATCTTAGACAATACAGAATCCATATTATGAAACTAAAAGTTAATATTGCTATTAAATTTGCATTTACAATTGCATCAACAGTGTGACATCTATAGTACCTATCTAGAAGAATTGAAATTTCACATCACTTTTAAGTACTCTCAAAGGAGACAGTCATAGGCATTTTTAAGCAGAACAGGACAAAAACCTCTTCTACACTATATGTTAAAAACTAATTTATTCCTCTGTTAATGATTACCTTACAGTTTTTCAAATGAATCCTTTAGGTTGCATTACATTACATCTGTATGGCATCACTTTTATTCTAGAAGAAACTACAGGAAAGACAGCAAAGGACTGCAAAGCTGATTTCACTGTCTGGTGGTAATAGAGTAGAACACAAACTGTACTTTAAATATTGGAAAAGTCCCAACATCAATTTTTTTTTTCCCACAGAATATTTCTTAGCATAGTAAACACATGTAAACTCTTGGTGACCCCAGATCTTCAGCAACATGTTTTCATAAACTTGCAACAGCACTTCTGTTTAGGTGTTTAAGAAGTAATCACACTACAATTTCTTCCTCAAAGGTAGGATCTGGCAAGTTCAAGGCTCAGGTCTGCAAATATTTAGAAACAGATCTGAAGAGAAATGCTACAAGGCTTAGTCACATTTTGCACACACACAGTTTCACTAAGCATACATCATCACAGAACCTGGATCAGAGGATGTTAAGCAAGTTATTTAATTTATGTGAGCCCCTATACCTATGGGAATCTACAAACATGCATACATATTAAAAGGTAAGAAAGACTTGAGAATACAGTGATGTCAGCCCATTCATATGCAAAATATGAATAAGTAAAATTAAAATCAATGGAAAAGGTCATATGCAAAATATGAATAAGTAAAATGAAAATCAATGGAAAAGGAGAAGAACTAGCAGCTACAGCTGATGACATTTTTAAGAGGTACAGTACTCTAGACTAAATAGGATTTGGGCTGGCATAGAAAAAGGATCAAAATATGAAAACATAATGAAATAAACTGAATTACATGATTTTATAATTTAAAGAACACTAAGACTGAAGTGACTACAGTCAAAAATAGAAATACCCTGTTGGAGAGCTTACACACCCACAAAAAGGCTTAGGAGATCTTGCCTGTCTTAGAGTAAAGTCCATCATGACATGAGGTTGTTCTCTTGCTTATAACTACACCTAACTCTATAGACAAAAGAATGGTTAAAAGTAACCTTAGCAATTGAGACACATGAAATGAGTTACAAGTTTCTCATCCAAAATGCTCCAGATTTAAAAAACAAAAAAAAAAGGTTGCCCTAAAAGGTGAAAATTCTTCAAATTTTTGTTTCTATATGATTATTTTATGGAGAAACAAACAAACAAAAGATAAAAAATACGGAATAACTGTTCACCATTGACTACTAAATGGTTTACAAAATAAAGAGCTTTGTCACAAAACTTAGAATCCACATATCTGGAAAAGGAAAAAGTAAGAATGGCAATCAAATGAAGCTAAACCAGTTGTCTCCATTCCAGTTCTGTGTCCACCTTACAAATACCAAGAGCTCTGTGCCTCTGAGTCACTGTCTCGAAACACCATTACCAACAGCTTCTCAACCTCTGCTTCCATGTTGAACTGCTCAATCTTTAGGAAAAATATTTTTCCTGCAAAAGCTTCATAACAATTCAATCCTGCTGTTAGGTTTTAGGGAGACCATTTGTAACTTGCTCCTCTAATCTCCATTCAATTTATTCAGATTTCATTACCAAATTACCAGGAGGTAGGCTATTTAAGAATTTTCATTCCTGTTCTTTAGAGTGCAAAAACCCAACTGTTGTGTTTTGGGGTTTTTTTTATCCAAAAGGAGAAACTCTTTCAGTGTTGTCTTGAGGTTGATTTGCCCCTTGTCACTTTTACAGGTCACACAGAAAACATGACAAAGACTCAGGTGATACAATTCCATTGCTAACATGGGTTTCCTTGAATAAAACAATCAATGTTTCTGTGACTGGAACTTATTGTTAAAATGCAAATAATGATATTGTCTTATATATTAAGAATGTTCACCAACAAGTTCAACAAGAGCTTAGACATTACAGCAAAGCTGTTATATTCATTAAAAAGAATTTCAGAGATAACGAAGCAGATGTCCAGTGTGGCTGACTTCTCTGCAGTGTGCTGGGGAAGATGCTCTGTCACATTACTATTAAAAACCTGTGATCTGCTCATTGCTTTGCCACTTTATGACTATTCTCAATTTGAAAATAATTTGAACTGTCCCTCCAAGCCGACCTGGATAGCCCCATACAGACACCTGAGAAAGCTTGTGTTAAGCAGCATTCAAACCCAAGGAAAACATACAGTGCAGAGAGGAAAGATGAGATTGTTTCAAACATATCCAACACTTCTATGATACTGCATTCCTGGAAACATGGTTCTTTCTCTCTCACATCTGCCATTATATGTCCTCTCATATGTGGCTTAACTTTACTGTGACCTTCAGAAGCTATTTTATAAAGAACCATTCATAAATATTTTCTGTTGAATGTCTGCATTTATGACTGCATTTTATGTTGGGCAACTGCACACAAAAAATACGAAGCTGAACCGAAACAATATTGTACTTGTGAGGAATAAAAACATTTATGAATAGGGAAAAAATATTCGGCTAATGTTTCGTATTTTATAGTTTAGAAAAGATGAAAACCAAAGCTTTTATGTTTAAATGAACATTTCTATAAAATGATTTACCTTAAAAGTGAATTTCTATAAAGAACAAAAGGAAAAAGCATTACTTGCCCAGGACATCTAATATAAACCTTGATGAATATGAAAGGAGCTGCAGGCTACACTGTCTGTGGAATATGGATATCAGCAGAGAATAACCTTAGCTGCCAAGTATGCAGACTATGAAATAAAGGGGGAAATTCTGTCACTAAAGTGACAGAGTATTCAGAACACTGAAAAGTTTGCACCAGGTCCCTGGTTACAGCTACATGACCAGAAGCTTATTGAACATGCAAACCCATAAACTACTGCTGGAATGTAACAGATTTGGTGAAACAAGAGTAGCCTCTGGGAGGAGAATATGAAGAACAAATGTTCTCGAACTACTGATGCCTTCAAAACTTCTCAACATGAAATAAAAATCCAAAGTCATTACTAATAAACTTAAATAAGGCCCAACAACAGTCTGAGAGAAATCACTTAGATCTCGAAGAATGAAAAAAACCAAACTAAACCCTAGCAGAAAAGGGTGATTATTCTTTTAACCACTGGCAGTATAGATTTGGTCATCTCTAAATAACATCCTTACACTTAAATAGAGAAATCCACTTGGGCCTTGCACAGAAATCCAAAGTGAAAACAGGCAATGTGTGAACCAGTTTCCCTCATGATATTTGAAAAGATGTTGATGTCAAAAGCTGTGCTTATTTAATTACATAATTCTGAAGAAGTAGATTGCAACTGTGTTATGTAAATTTAAACCCAAATATATTCATGAAAGTAGAGAGTTAATTTCTCAAATTCAGAGAAATTACACTAACAGGAAATAATGGAATATAAATTCACCTATGCTCTATAAATTCACTCGTAAGGCTCCAGGATGCTATAAAGCACTTCCACATGCTTTTGTTAATTTTCATTCACAAAGTGCTTAACTATGTTTAAATTATGCATATTCTTCACTGAATTTAGTTTTATCTTACATAACTCAGAGTGAACAAATGCTATTTAATTGCAAATGCACTTACAAGCACCTTTTGTATTCATATTACTGACAAAAATAAGTTTGGTACCATGGCCATTATCTAGGTTTGTATGAATGCAATATTTTTACTAGATATTTCTGGATATTTTTTTCCCTCCAGTATTGGGATGTTTTAATACTGTCTCATATATTGAGTATTTCTATTGTTACACAGGAACTGCACAAATACAGAGCAGACTCCTTGCTCTGCTTGCTTCTGGACTGAGTCCCAGCTTGCACATTTAGACAGGGTTAATAAAAATTTAGATTATGTCTGGATTTTTAAGATGAAATTGAGAATAGTAAACAGATGATATTCATCTGTATTTACTGTATGTTCATAAAGGTTCAAGTAAAGTAACTAGAATTTAAGTTTTGGCAAAGGCAAACTCCTCATGTTCTCCCCAGCAATTCCTCAGGAAATTACAGCAGAAACATACAATACTATTCTGTGACTTAAATATTAGAATTTGGTGAAAAATCCTTAAATTTATCTGAGTCACTTTAGACGAGAGGGTTCAAATTAACAGCAGCATAACCTTGGACATAAAAGATCTGACCCAAAATGGTAGAGATATTCTGCTTTCTGAACACTGTCTCTGCCTTTGCTCTTCATGACCACCTTGGTATGTGTCTAAAGTACCTATCTTTTCAGAGAGGGTTGGATGTTCACAGAACAACCTGGTTCACAGATTGAAATGCCAGAGCCATATATATATATGTGTATATATATATATACACACACACACACACACACACACACACACACAGAGCCCTAAAGCCCTAATGAGCAGTAAGATTGACTGCAAATTCATTACTTGATATTAGAATTGATGTAATTCACTTGATTTGATGACATACTATCAAGAGCAGCATGAAACATGACTTAGCAATTTTGGTTTTAGGAAGCAACTGCTGTATCCATACATGGAAAACTGTTTCTAGAATTCTGACATACAAACGATTTACCATTCTTCAACTTACACTAACTGTCCATGTGTGTGAATACATACAAGGGAATACAAGTCAACTCCTTCATCAGTGAGTAAGCTACTTGTGCTGGTTTGAGCTGGAGTAGAGTTAACTTTCTTCACAGAGGCTAGTATGGGGCTATGTTTGGATTTTG
>NW_008667491.1:1582-17385 GCF_000695815.1 Acanthisitta chloris | reverse complement strand
CCCCTTCTGATGCGCTCCCCCATCCTGTTGGTGGGGGAGTGAGAGAGAGGCTGAGTGGTTCTTGGCTGCTGCTGGGGTTAAACCACGACACTACTTCAGTCTACCTTACTATCATAACAGGTTACAACATACAGACAGTTTCTCAGGTGTCAATATAAGACCCTGAACTTGTTGTTGTGATCCAAGCCCTTCAGTGACAATGCTTCGGGTTTTGTTTTCAATGCAGTATGTTTAACCAAGGCTTTATGCTCTAATAATGAAAAGACTTGCCTAGAAATTGTTAGTTTCTAAGTAACCAAGGAGCACTGTAAGTGCCTATCATGTTTCAAGAGCACACTCCTTCAGAAAAGTTGAAATGCTCAGGATTCGAAAAACATTAGGCTGCGAAACACAGGTGGACATTCCGAGTAACTTGTTTTCAAGAATCATATTTGTTTTGCCACTCTCCCAAAAGGCAACAGGCAGGGAAAAATGTATCTTTGAAGGCCTTCAGCACTCTTGGAATTGAAGGAATATGTACTCAGATCAGTGGAAAAGAGACCTTCCTAAGCAGAAATGTGGACTGCAGCAGTTAGATATGGCATTGGCTCCCATGTACCTAACAGAGGGTTTACGAAGTGTCTTGCCCTAGAACTCCTTTACCTCATAGACTATCCAAATTTTAAACCTTGCACAGCACATAAGTAAGAGTTCTCTGTCCTCTCTGCAGCAAGATTTTTTTCATATTATGACACTTTAAGCAGTGCCATTTGTCCAGCCCAGAAACTTATTCCACAGCATCTTGCTCCTAAAGAAAATATAATTGAAAAATGATTGAGGAGAAAAGTAACCCTAAATGTGTCTGAATAGGATTGGGTTCCTAATGGTTTGTGAAACAAGGAGACACTGGAGTGCATGAGGCAGTTTGAATTACAAACCATTGTGTCCTGTTACCACATGCAAAAAATGGTGACACGAACTTTTATAAGTCTATAATGAATGATTCTTAGTGAAGAACTCCAAGGAACTGGAATTCTGGACCGATGGCAGCACACCACTACAAGGAAGCTCTCAAGGAAGAGCCATTGCCTGCACTGTACAGTACTTCTCCAATAATTTTTGTTAAGTTTGGACTAAGTAAACTACACCCCATCTTAATATTTTGTTCTTTGCATCTGGGACAACAGTAGCTTCTTCCTCAAGACATCTCCTTCCCAGATGACCAGGCTTTTTTGCTAAGGGTAGCCCAAAACTTTTCAATGGAAAAGGCTACAGCACCAGGAAGGGTGGATTCTGCTTTGCCACGTTTTTTCTTAAATAAAGCAGCAGCCCACTAAGATTTGATTACAGAACCATGATAGGCTCAGCCTAAGACTTCATACAATCCGTATTTGCACACAAAAAGAAAAGATGGAAGGATGTCTTTCCTGTTTCAAATAGATGATTTGATAAGGAAAATTCAGTTCATCTGGAATCACATCCAGAGTATCATTTTCCAAACATACTCAATATCTCAATACAATTACAATTCAACATTTATATGATTAATTAACAAAGATAAGAAGTTTATTTTCAGCATGATCAGATGACCACAGTTCCACAAACACATGATGAAATTTTACCACACTAAGGTTTTGTAAAAGGGTCAAAGTTCTTTCAAGGATATCGTTTGTGTGTACCTGATGTAGTTTATAGACCACATTTAAAACCACTAAAGTGCAATATGAAAACCATCTCTAATTTACAGTACTGGTCTAGGATGTTTCAGTGAGCCCAGTGGCTTGGATGCATTAAAGCACTTTGACAAGTTTCTTCCCATTCCTCTCGTAGTAGGAGGATGAAAGTCTTGGGAAAAGGGCTGGTTGCCACAAAATTCACTCCAGCCAGCCTTCAGCTGGCAGGAATTCTGGACAGTTTCAACTAAAATATTTTTACATAGCTTTTAAAATGGCACAAATTAAAAAGTTGAAACATATCGTGGAACATTCACCTTTTTTGAATGTTACTTTTGTTTGAAATTTGGAATCTTGAAGCTGAAGCCAAAGGACTCCTTCCCCTCCTCTTCTCTGCTTCTCACAATGATACACTGAGTTCAGGATAGCTTTAGAGCTAAATTTAAGCTATTGAGTTATTATGACTTATTATATTTTGTAATGTGGAAAAAGAACCGGTGCCTGCAAATTTCCTCTGTTCTCTCACCGAATCCTCCCAAAATTATTAGATAGACATATACAAAGAAAAAAAACATGTCAGCAAAACTTGAATAAAACCTTGAAGTGTGAGAGTTACTCAAACTTTTCATGATACAGTAACCTTTTTGCTTCATTTAACACATTGCTTGCTTGATACGCTCCAAAAGTAAATATTTCCCCAAATTTATATATATTTTTTTTTATTTTGGCTTTAAAATCAAACCAGTATTTTATTAGCTTGTGTTTAACCAGATAAAGGCATACACTACATAAACCCTTTATGTCAAATCCAATGAGCCATGTTTAAAACCTTAATAGTCATGCTTTTGTCATGCAGAGTTAGGACATTTGTATGCAGATTACCCCCAAAAGCAAAGTGGACACAGTAGTTCCAGGGAAAAGAGGCTGAAAGAAAGGAAGAAAATCATCTTTTGTAACCAGTTGCTCACCTAGATAGGATCCACTGTTGTGACCAGCACATTCAGCATCTTCTGGACGAAGGGTAAAAGCATACAGAATAAGAGCCAAGAAATAAAGCAGAATAGTTAGAAGCCCAGCAAAAAATACAGAAGAAATTACTTAAAAAATGACAACTGTACAAAGCATAGCATTAAAAAGCCTTCAATAAGCCATTTTCTTAAAAACATAAAACAATATTTATTGTTTTATATTTTAGCTGGAGATTCTGGGATTTTGCAGCATGCACACTGATCTTTTCACCTTTTCAAGCAAAAGTTGTGATGACAACAAACATTCTAGAAAGAATTCTAACACTGTATTTATTCACATTTTATCAGTTAATAGAAAATGTGCCACTTGAAAGAAAGCAAAATGTATTTGATGTAAATCAAGCTTTTTTTTGGAAATTATACATTATCAGACTTCAGCTTTAAGTTTTGGCTCACTGGATTAGACAGAAAGGTTTTTGATCAAAAACACATCCTCTCATTTGATATAAAATAGCTATAATGTATATTTTTACATGCCAGAGGCCCTTTGATCAAAACTATGAGCTACAATTTCTAGTGCCTTTATAAACAAAAGCCTCTCAAGTGAAAAAAAAAATAAAATACAAGAGATCAGCTGCTATTACTTTAACATATGCTGCAAACATAACAGTAACTGGCTACACTCAGAGGGAAAACAGAAACGATGATACCACAGAGATGAACTTTCTACCATCTCAGTGAAATAGTTTGTCAGTATTAATTAGAAATGCAAGACCTCTCATGGCCATGTAATTAAGCTGGAACAATCTCTTTCCATCCCAGCCCACCCAAGTGTTGCTAATATTATTATATCATACTACTTTTTGATACATATCTCACAGAAGTTCAAGAGAGAGAGAAAGCAGTTTAAAACAATAGTTCAAATTACTGACCATTACATGAAGCAACCAGGAATATTCTGGTATTTTTATCCACTTTAAAAGATGTTTCAATGTATTTGGTGGCAGTATGAAAGCATTATATGCACAACATCTCTTAGAAACATTGGGCTATACTCAATATAATTCTAAACACATGTTCTCTAAATAAAATTATTGGGCTATGCAGGGAAACTTTTGTACATGTACCTTCAATTTCCTCTGAGAAGCACAAAGGAAAAATAGGAAAGGAAATCATTAAATGGAGTGAAAACATAACTTAAGAAAGAAGAGTTAAATCGAAGAAGAAAAATGCACCTACCACACTCAACCGCTTCCTCATCTTAGAACAGCCAAAAAAACAAAGTATTATTGTTTAATACTTCATATATAGGAAAAAATTCAGCTATGCAAGCCACTCTCAAATCCTCTTGATAGCACTATTATATTGAGGCATATACCGACATACCAGTACTGAGTTTAACTTACATATTTAACTACACTCAGTTAGAAAAGAACCCAAAAAGGCATTAAAATACTATGTGCACTTTATATTTCCTACATGAGATTCTTCAATTGCTCATTTGGTAGCAATGACCTTACCCATTTTTTATGGAAGATCTCTATGGTATTAAATGCAAAGTTTGTTACTTCCAATTAATCAGTCTCAACCTAGAATTTCTAAGAATCACTACCATGAACATGATCTCAGTATTTTTCTGCACATACAGTAACAGCTGGTACTGCCCTTGGAGATGGATTCTGGTGAGATATTTTTGGTTTTGGCTTTCTTTTTTCTTTTTTTTTTTTTTTTAAGGCTTATGATTGTAGCTGAAAAAATGCTGAAAGAATTTGAATGCTCTTTAATTTTTTCTCTGATATGATCCTAATATAATAGATCTACTTAAGACTTTCTGCTTACCTACAGTAAGACAATAAATTTCTGCTGCCTTGATAGTAGAAAACATGCATTTTTACAGTCATCTTTGTGCTTTTACAGAAAAATCAAGATAAATAGAATAAATTTTTGGTGACAAAGATACACTAGGTCTAAATTTATGGAGGGATTTTACAACTGCTTCTCATTCACATTTTCTTTGGAATCTGGATAAATCTGCCTAAAATATAAATATCTCAAAGACTTTCCATGAAGCTTGTCTTTCCTTGGAATGCCAAGAAATTAGTCAAGAGCTATTTTACAATTGTTCATGCATAACTGATACACAAAACAAAGGCTAGGTCAAAACTCTCCTGCATCTATGACTACATGGAAGAGCTCTTCTCATTTCATGCAATGAAATAGATACAAGAGTCTCTTCTGCCACAGGAAGAATATTATTTTGTAGAATCATTTCTTGGTACCTTTTTTTTCATGAGGACTTATATTTAAAAATATTAATTTGGAAGAATTCTGTGAATCATATTTAAAGTTTATTTCTACACTCAAGGTGACCACATAGTTTAAGTAGGTTGGAAAGTCCCCTAAGGTGATCACTGCTTGGTTGACCACATCTGGTTCCTTAAAAGAGTGCTGACAATTTTGTGAGTTGAGAGTGAAAGCATTGGATCCATTTTCCTCTCTTGACCTTAAAAGCTCCCAGTTCTTGACAAATGCCCTAAAGCTGGATCTAGGATGGTAAGCTGGCTTCCAGGTACTATTCCTTTCTCCTTTGCTGTGCTGAGAGATTTTTTATATATCCTAATATGTATAACAAGTTTTTCTGTATTTTCATTTCCATGGCTTTCAATAGACTGCAGTGTATCTCCTGAAAACAAGTCACTAATGCTCATAACTAGTTCACATAAATAGATTCAAAAAGTCTCCTGAATTCAACAAAGTTATTTGACTTAATTAGTGACTGTGCATTTTAAAATACTGGTTGGTATTTTAACTCTGGAAACAGACAAATCCTCATTTCTGAACATGAAAAACTGGACTAGAAGAAAAAGAGATGGGTATGTACAGGTATACACATGTACAGAGGTCTGTACAGGTATACACTCACTCAACCATGACCACTGCAGAGCTCAGAGGAGTCCTGCAAGTGTGGGAGATGGTGCAGTTACAGCAGCAGAGCTGAGAACAGCTGAAGGGAACCCAGATTTCTGGGCTACCTCTGCTAGGAGAGGGAACACTCTTATCCATAAATGAAAGACATGAGGATTCCCAAGTGAGCCAGCTGATCCCAGAGAGCACCAGTCAAAACAAGCTGAGGTTTAATGTTGAGATAAAGTGAAGGAGTTCTGAACTTTTTCTCCTTTTTTTCTAAAAAAAAAAAAAATCTTCCTTCTTAATACTGCTCTTGGCATTGTTGGGCTACTCTTACTGTTGACAATAACAGTCTATAATGAAACAGAGTTAGAAATCAGTGGGTTTGCACAGCTTAGAATCATAAGGGTTGGAAGAGACCTCTAAGATCATCAAGTCCAACCATTAACCTGCCACTCTGCTGTTACCCTGAAACACTAAACCATATCCTCCAGCACCAGATCTAGATAAGCCAGCTACTTAATTCTGCTGTAAATACTCATCAACATGTAGCTCCCAGTTTGAACTTTACAAGGAATTTACCAGGACTATTGCTTGTCCCTAGTAAAACCAAAGGTTATTTACCAGGATTGTGATTCACCACTAACAAACACAGCTCTGTGCACCTGAAGCAGTTGTACACATGCAGCAAGTATGTGCCTGAAGTTCCAAAGTTTAGAGACATGAAAAATTGAGGCAGATCTGAGGCCAATTCAGTTTCACTAAATTGAAGTGGGGTGAGAAAGGAAATAGAGGTCTTCATCTGGAAGGGACATGTAAAAGGCTAAAAGAGGTCAAAGACTAAGGAGGAGGAAATCTGATGGGAAGTTGGAAAACAAAAGCTGTAACAAAATGAAAAGGCAATATGGAACAAATAAAACACTGAGAAAAGAAGAAATACAATCAGTTAAATTGTGGTAAGAAGGGAGAGGAAGTTCCAAAGAAAATAGTCACAGAACAGGTTTATGAAACAACAGCAAAGCTGTAACAAGACATAAATGGGAAAAAAGAAATAGGAAACACAAGTGCAATGGAAGCTTAGGAAGTAGGTGTTTTTATTCATTTTGGTAAGATTTCAGTGTAGCCAATATGCTAAACTGTAACAATGAAAAACAGTATCACATACACTGTATTTCTGTATGTATTTTAACTGAAATATATCAAGACTTAGTTTCAGGGGCCTCACCTAAATTATACTACTTAGGAAGCTCAAAACCAGGGCCACTTCCAAGAACATTCTCAACTCTTTGGAACAGTCCAGCACCAGATTAAGATTTTGAGCTTTTGCTGACTTTTTTTTCAACAAAAGAATTTTACTTAAATGTTTCTCAGTCTAAAATTAGATACAGCAGCTAGAAATGTTCTAGTTTCTTATCACAAGCAAGTTACATTAACCCTTAAATTCTATTTCACTTTAGTAAGCAAGAAATTGCAGCCTACAATGATCTGCATTACAATGAATACATTAAACACTCCTGGGTTTTTTTAGTGATGAACAGCCCCACAGAGCAATCAACATTTATACTGTTTTGCAGGTTTTTATCCTATGGAGTTTTGTAGATTGAAAGACACATATATATATGCTCATCCTATAGGAAATTTAAGTTTTGTAGATTGAAAGACACATATATGCTCATGCTATAGGAAATTTCAGATTATCTAATGTAATCCTCTCATAACACCATCAGGTAAGAGTATCTCTATGAAGATAATTCAGAAAATGAAGAAGGATAGTCTTGTACTGAAGGACAGAGCAAGATTTTATGAGATCCACTTCCACTTCTGTCTCACGTGACCTTGACTCAAATGTCATCCAGCTTCAGGTTTCCTTAATTTTTCTGTGGCAGCAGGAAGTTAATATTTGTAAGGACAGGAGACTTCTGAACAAATATGTTAATGTGCTAATTTAATGCTACAGGTCAGGTTTATTTTTTGTTTTTCCTTGTAACTACCTGCAAGTGGGCAATCAAGTGTCAAATATGAACACAGAAAGACACCGAAGAAAAAAGGCAGAGTTAGGATTGTGCAGCAATTATAACAAGCAAAAGAGTCCTACTATATATTCATCTTAAATGTTTGGTCTTCAAATATGAATGGTACAAAGCATTTATTCTTTTAGCTGTTTAAATTCTTTTGTTGGCAGAACACGATCCTCAATTCACAAGACACTCAGCTATGGATAAACTGGGTTACATCTTGTTTGAATGAACACCATTTGGCTGCAGTTAAGTCTTTCCTCTTGCTCATACAATGCCAATCACATATGGTAAATCAAAATTGAAAGTAAAATGGGTTTTAAGCCCTAGAAAAAGTATATGATGATGGCTTTGCCACAGTATGTATTTACATTTAGCATTAAATATACAGAGCAAATCTATTTTCATGGAAAAGACATCTCTGAACAGTCTGTCATATATGCTACATACATATACATATTTATATTAAACTATACACACAGGGTATGGATATACACATACACATATGTATGCACTGCACAAGTTAACAGAAGTTACAGGCTACACTAGTATAAAGTTACCAGTAATTTTCATACCAGAGACAACACATCCATAAGAATAAACACAGTAACCACTGTGAAAGCAAAATTATGTTGAAGGAATATAATGTCTTGGCTGATTATTATAGTTTATATCAACTGCAGAACAGTAAGTTATTTGGTTGTTATTTTAAGAAAATTTTTTTCTCAACAAAACAGGTGATTATTTTTGTCTAGAAATTAAAGTAAGCTACACATGCAAGAATGACCAAGTCTGATGGCAATGACTATTACAGTCAGAGCATGAGTAGTCTTTGTATTTGAGTTAACAGACTGGGAGCTATTAAACAAGTGAATTCTTCCCTGTACTGAGTGTCATGTCACTTCAACTTAGCCAGCATGCAGCCACAGGAGAACTGCCCCAGCCAGCTCTGGCTACAAAGCTGTGTCCAAGCTAAGGAGACCTCCTCAAGCCAGGGATGCTGTTAAGTGTTCCTGCAGAGCTGGCACTCAGTAGTGGCTCACAAGCTCAGACACATGAAAGCTGATTGCATGCAGCCAGACACATCTCCTATACCTCCCTCTGCATCCCACAGAGCTCCCTCACACCCTGTCAGGTCTACCTGCACACTCACCACCCCAGCAGCACAGGGTTAGTCCTACTCACACAATCTCAATGATCTCTCTGCCATTATTTTCATTCCATTTTTCTATTTTCTTTTCTACGCTGCTCGTTCCTATCATTTTTCCCCAGCAGAATTTTCCCAGAGTATTAAAGCACAACACTGCTTTTTGCTGAAAAGTCATTGCTATTCTGTACTGAAAAAAATGCTGAAAATGCTTCAGTTGTCTGTTGTCTCTCCATCATTTCTCGACTAACCCCGAGCCTGGGAATCAACATATCTATCTTATCAGCAGGTCAGAACACCTAACTGCCATTTATCTCATGCTTTTAAAACTAATCAAATGTTACTGTTGAACTTATTAAGGTTTTCTACCAATAACAGCAAAACAAATCAAGTGAGAGTTCCTATTAGTAGTATTTTCATTCACCATTTCAAAAACTTTCACAAAACAAATATATTAGTGTTTTCTTTAAACAGAATCAATAAACAACTGAACTATAGTGCAAATAATGACTACAGCAATGCTCTTGCATAATACTGTTAATTGCATTAATCTAATGATTTCAAAGCCCATCCTCTTGGGGTTTTGCTGAATGGGGTTTATGGGTAGCTTTTGTCATTCTGTTCTTCTACTGCCCTTGTTGCAATACCTTCTCCTTCTCTTCATCCTTGATAGAAAAATTTCACTTCCTCTCCTTTCCCTTTATTTTTTTATTCCTACTTTTTCTGCATCTTCCTCTTAATGTAAAACCATCTCTTGTGAGGCTCCAACTCTATGATCAGTTTCCTTCAACCTTACTCCCAGACACCATCACACTGTGCACCTTCTCCATTTGCAAAAGAAAAAGTGTGACTTCACTTACCTTTCAGTTTGGAGTGTACACTGTTCTGCCCCTCCTACAGTGTACACATGACATGTTAAATGCTTTTCACTTTAATGGGGACAATGTGAGAATGATTCTGCTTTATCTTTCAAGAAAAGGGCTCAGTCCTGGGACAGATGAGTCTATTTACACATAGACACAATTAAACAGTTGTCTTGGCTGTTCAAGTGAAAATAAGAATTGGCATTTCCATTATAAACTGATCCTTTTAATAACTTAGAACTAGGTGGAGGTTCTGTTTTTTTCAGTGCAAATAATTGCTGAAAAGGTTCTGTGGAAAGCATTCTCTACTCTTTCCTCAAGATGTGTATGATGTGAGCAGCACCAAAAAAGCCCACTTTCATCTTGCTGCCAAATTTATAATACACAAGTATGTGTACAGATAAGCAACTTTACACAACACACATTGCTATGCTGAAAGAGAGCAAAAAATTCAAAATAGGAACCAGAAAGAAGGCTTCCCAAAAGTAACCCAATCTAGCTCCTTGCAGGTTCTGAAACATACTTAATTATCAAAGCAAATCCTGATGGATGTTAATGTTCTTTTAAATAGAATTGCTGACTATGTTTCAGAGAGCTCTTTTTCTCCACAAATCCAACTGTCCTTTCCAGAACTGGCTTGAGAAGAGAGGAAAAAAGAAGCTGTAGGATACTTCTCATATGTTATATTATTTTAGTTAAT
Organism: Acanthisitta chloris; assembly: GCF_000695815.1. NCBI lineage: Eukaryota > Metazoa > Chordata > Aves > Passeriformes > Acanthisittidae > Acanthisitta > Acanthisitta chloris. The sequence goes on along the minus strand of NW_008667491.1, from coordinate 7,133 downwards.
TTTTAGATTGATTTTCAAGTAGAAGGACACTACCACCCTGGAAGCCCACCTAAGAAGCCAGAGCTGACTCACATTTTTGGGATATCCAAGAAAATATAATATTTCTCTTTGATTTTCCCTATTAAAAACAAAGGCATGGACCCAGGTTTCTTTCTTGTTACATAACATGGGATCTCTGGAATGAATTGACTGAACAGAGCAGGCCAATGTCCACTCAAGAAAACTTCCTTGTGCAACTCCCAGTCCTGTCAGGAAAGGAACTTCTGTTAGCAGCTCTGTTGAAGTCAAAAGTTTTTCGACTTTTCAAGAAGCCCTAAGAATATCAGCTAGAAAACTGCCCTTTCCCTATGAACTGCTAAGGAAATTCAGGTCACACGATTGGATGGGATCAATTGTGGTTGCAAGCAGCTTCTCAATATACAGCTAGTTCAGGATGATCTACAGAACATGTTTCCCCACACAATTATCCTTTTAAACGCTGGAGAACGCTGTATCAAGCTGATGGCCTGTAGTACAGGATTAAAAAAGAATCTCATGAAATCAAGCATGGCCAATTTCCCACCTTCATACACAGGACAAGAATCAGTGGGCCATACAGCACAATACAGGAAAGGGCTTAAAAAGAATCAGACCCAATAATGCTTTCCAACTTTCGGTTCTCTAGGTCACCTTCCTTACACATTTCCAATACTGGCAGAATGCAGTTTGTTCAGCTGAGCAATGCATGATTTTCCAGCATCTCTCCCAGTTTTGGCAAGATGGTTGCTGTGCACAAATACAGAAACAGCCTCCACATTGCACAGCTTCACTGCTGCACTTGGTAACATGAAAAAGCTGACTGACTTCAGAAAGATCACAAAGGCACAGAGTTTCCCAGCTTACGTGGAATCTTCCTGAAAATCCAAGCAAGTGGAAGGTTTTCCTGAGAGCAACTCAAGCAACATCCTAGTCACAACATTTTTCCTATAGCTGAATTCTGATCTTTAAAATGCCTTCTCTATGAAGGACCTGAATTCCCTCCCAACACTAAAAACATGCTTAGTCTTTGAATGAGGGGTTGAACTTCTACTCAGAACAGCACTTCCCCTCTTCCCATGGAAATCTGGCAGATGGAGCAACAGATTGTCTTAAGAAATGGGGAAGAGAGAGAATAACAAACCTACATTATTCTGCAGTCTTCAAGAGGCACCACCGACTTCTAGATGGTATTAACTGGAACTTGCTTTGTTCAAAGAAATTCCAAAAGGGAATAATAATAAGGCATACTGCTGGACCCTTGTGCTCTGTCATGTTTCAAAGGAAAGGGGAGGAAGAGAGGAACTCTTCTCCCCTGTTAATCTAGTTAAGGCAAAGTCAGTGGAAACAGCAGAGACAACAGTAGACCTTGTACTGTGGGTCTTCTTTGGGTTGTAATTTTGGCAATTCTCAATCGAGTTCAGGCTGCCTGTTTGGAAGGGTGAGATGCATCTTGTAAAACCTTTCACTTGAAGGTCACTAAAAAGATGCAGTCCATTACAAAAGGATTCATGCAGTGTTGCTGCAGCAGCTGATTTACCTCTTCAAAAGCACCAGTGCCACCTTAATTGAAGGCTCTTGTTGAGGGCATTATCCAGATTCAAGAACAGTGGACAGAGAGAAATAGCTATACCCTGGGATCAGACACTTTTCCAAAACTGGGGCAGAGCAACTTGACCTAGAACCTAGAAAAACAACAGATTTACTACAAGCTGGAGGAGCTCCTCTTTGTTTCTAAGAGCTATGTAAATTAGAAAACCCATAGTGCAATAATAAAGTTACCATAATTACAAAGCTAATCAAGGTGTTTGGAGTTAGCAATAGCATTAGGACACACAATCGAACAGTGAAATGGAATGAAAGATAGAAAATGCAGATTATTAGAAAAATAACAGTAAATGTCAAGCTTCAGAACAAAACAGCCACAGCAAGAAGTGAGGCAAATTGCAATAGAAACCTTGGTGAGGAGCTTTAAAGTTAACAGCATTTAATTTTGCACTTCGTGTACCAGAATCTACTGTGTCCCACAGTATCCATACTTTTTGTTTCAATGTTAGAGAAGGAAAGGTGGTTGGAAATTTTAGACCACTTTCTGAATACTTCTAGCTGAACTCACAAACATGTTTGTATTTAAGATTCAGATCCCACTGAAGCGTGATAGTTTCTTACATTGTACTCACTTTGTTATGAGTCTGTAGAACTGAAAGAAATAACAGGTCAAGTAAAATATGCAATAATACCTAAAACAGATGCTGATGTAAATTCCAGTGAAGAGAAAATATTTGTTTCGATGTATGTGCTTCCTTAGAGCTTATTTTTCTTATACTGTGCGACTACTGTATTTGAAAACAGAGACTTAAGAATGAGTTTGTGTAAAAAACAGTAAGAAGTGACTCTGTGAAACTCTGTCAATGAACTGAATGTCCTGATTTTTAAACAAATTGTCCTGCTTCATAGGACACAAAAAATGACCAACTATATGGGGGAGAGAAGGGGAGACTACCAGACCTTTTATCTCACTCTCAATATGAATTTCACTGTGTTGATTCAGACTAAATTACATAAACTGTTGAGCCAATTCTGTACTGTATCAACAGGAAAAGAACAATCTTCAATCTTTGAAATATTATATATCAAAATATTAATTTGGCTCAGTGCTTCAAAACAGGGGGTGGGGAAAAATGTTGTTAGCTGCTTTTAAAGCTTTTGGTTTCGGCATTTGTATTTATTTTCCTACTGATACAATGTGATCAAGAAGCTATCGTGCCCAGGAGAAATGCATCCTATAGTCACAGGGCTGAAACAAACTTCTATTTTATAAGGTTAGAGATCTGGATTATTATGTCTATTCCAGGTTAACAGACTTACATGATTTTCTGTTGGAAATTTTCAGTGGCTGAATCTGCACTTCTGGTCTTCTTAGTGCAAATCTCCTATAAAATGGGAGGTGGTGGGGGAAAGACACAAACTCCTCAGTTTTCACTGCAAGTTTGGGATTAATAAACACTTAACATCATGAGACTATTGTAAAATATGCACAAGGTTTTATAAGAAATTAACTTAAAGCAATGCAATCTCTTCACAATCTAAAAAAAAAATTAAATCTTCAGCTTCAAAATGTTCTAACTTTCCAAAACCTGCTGCAGTTCTTATTCCTGCATAGTACATCAGTGTGAATACAGATACTGATGTGCTGTTTTCCATATGTTTTTTCTTTCAATCTGGATCAGTGTTATCCTATCAGTTTTTGTCATTATTAATTCAAGCCAGAGAAATAAGGAAATCCAAACTATTTCAGCAACTTGTTTCCAAGTTCAGTTGTCTTGCTGCAAATGCACATTTATCATACCCATGTAATCTCTGAGCATTGCACATGCCTACTATGATAATTTAACAACTCAGCAAATGAGTCTCTTACTACAAAAATTGATAATATTATGCTTCTCAGTAGCTCACCTCTCCTGGAAATGCTTTGATGGGATCAAGCCTGCTCTGGGATTGGCATCACCTTCGTGTTTGGCCTGCCACCAGGTTGCATCATCCTGGCTCATGATCTGAAGGATATCTCCTTTTCTGAAAGCAAGTCCAGCTTCTTTACATGGAATTGCTTTATCCTCGTTGGGATCATAGTCAAATAGGGCTCTGATAAACATCTGAAACGAACCGTGTTTTATCTTTACAATCAAAATATTAAATGCAATCCATAGGTATCTCCCCTTTCTGCCTCTCCTGTTCAAAACCATTGAACATTTATCCTTGTAAAACATCTTTATGAATGTCTAACATCAGAAGTTCATATGTGAATGTTCAATTCATTGCTTCTGCAACCACAATCTCAAGGGAGTAAAGGCTCTGATTCAAGGCAAGCAGGACTGTGCAGGTGCATAGTGTGCCCAGATGGGAACAGAACAGAAGATTCTTTTGAACCAAGATGCTACTGAGCATCTTCAACCTAGATGGATGGATGGAAGCATGTATGTATCCATCTATCTAGATGGATGGATGGAAGTATGATGGAAGCAAAGGAGTACTTGGAAGCAAACCAGGTACTCACAGGAGACAGAAGATTACCTGGATCAACCTCACAGCTGTAGAGTTAGGGCTTAAGAACCATGTGATACCCACTCATAAATTCAGCATGTGTGTTGAAGTGCACAGTGTGCTACACGTTGTCACATTTGTCACACATTTTGTCACACAAAAATCGAGTCCAGAGGCACAAATCACATTCTTGGTTCTGTCATCCAAGCAAACAGTACATATCCTCAGCATAACAGTACTGAACTAGCTTCTGAAATTGCCTTGCTTACCTTGCCTTCCTTCATGGGCATTTCTTCCTTCACACTGGGTATAATTTTAAATGTAATTGCTCCTTGAGACTGAGCCTGGTGAACATTTGAAAAGAAAATGCACTGAGAATTAAGCTGTACGTGTCAAAGAAATCTTACAAGGTAATCAAATTAATTCTAAAATACTCAAATATAATGAATCTATCCTCTCCCAAGCATGATCCATGGAGTTTGACAGCTTCACTAAACCTAACTTTGCATTATGAAGATTAAAATACCCACTTGAAATGCTCAGTTTTATTTGCTTCACTGGTGGGCAGAGATGAACTGTTAACAACTGGGACCCACATGGTTCAGAGGTCCCAATTCTGCACTGAAGGCAGGAGAAAATACTGCAGCTAAAATGTATGCATATTAGAAGCAACTGCTGGGCTCCTGGCACAGTTTGGACATCCCTGGAAAAATCGAACTAACATTTCATTTTTCAAAAAAAAAAAAAAAGATAGAAAAATTCAAACAGGCTTGTGCCATATTTATCATACAGAGCTATTGGGGGGGATTTATTCTCTTGGCACTTCAAGAAAGTAGAAAAGAAAAACATATTTGAATAGACTACGTGTACTAAATGGAAAAAAAGCCCTCCACTATAAATCTTTAAACAAGTTAGCCATCATCAACCACCTCAGATTATTTTTTTACCCTGTTCCCTATATCCCACTTAAAGTGTGTCTGGCTGCGTTTGACTTATTAACCACAATATATTCCCACTGCCTCAGTGACATTTTGCTATTGAAGGAAGTGCTAATCAGTTGGAGCCTCTGCTACTATTGCATGCAGCCGACAAGTTTCATAAAACTAGCAGAGTGCAACAGACAGCCAACAATTTCAGCAAAATGGAAACAGGCCTGTCCACTACGGAGCGAGACAGCCTCGTGCTGCAGTCTGTGCTCCAGGAGCAAACTGTTTGACAGGCAGCAGCCAACTTCTTCCTCCACCCACCACAGGACTGGAATCAATAACTCTGTTCCTTTCGAAACAACCTCTAACTAGCTTTCGATGTTTATACTGTACCTCAAGGAGGCAAATGGGGAAATGGTTCACACCTTGCCTAGTGCTATTGCATTTCTGGAGATTTTGAAATATTAATTTTTGCAGGAAAATATGATTCTGTAGGGAGTACAAAACTAGAAAGCAAGTATGAATATCAACAGGCTAAGGCTTGCAATGAATCATTTCAGTTACTGAAG
>NW_008667491.1:410-1554 GCF_000695815.1 Acanthisitta chloris | reverse complement strand
ACAGCAAGGTATTTGTGTATTTAGAAATGTCTACAGCATGAATAAAAGAGCTGTCATGAGCCTCATCAACTTCTTTGATGTAAAGATATTAAATATTTCGGAAAAAGCCTAAATTACTTAATTTGCAATAGTGTTCCCTAAGTGAGTAATCAGTCTGGCTTTCAAGATTATGTAGTTCAGAGGAGCACAAACAGAATAATATGTATGGCTATAGACTGCAAATCCAAATCAAATAAAATCTTCACATAGCAGTTATACACTCTATCTAGTACATGTATTCTGAATTAAATGTCACATGGAGTTAATGTATTATTAATGAATACATTTAAAATAGCTTGAATTCAACAGATCATGGTGGACTTCAGAAACTGTAATTATATACTGATGTCTGCAACATTCTGCAACATATTTATAGCCATATTACTGTCTTTAACTCTTTGCAAGCAATCTCTAATCTCTGGAGCACATCCAGAGAAGGGCAATGAAGCTAGTGAAGGGTCTGGAGCACAAGTCCTAGGGGGGCAGGCTGATGGAACTGGGGTTATTTAGCCTGGAGAAGAAGAGGCTCAGGGGTGACCTTATCACTCTACAACTACCTGAAAGGAGGTTGGAGCAACATGGGCCTCTCCCAGGCAGCTAGAGACAGGACAAGAGGATATAGCTTCGAGCTGTGCCGGGGAGATCTAGGCTAGGTATTAGGAAGAATTTCTTCACGGAAGTGGTAATTAGACACTGGAATGGACTGGCACTTAGTGCCATGGTCTAGTTGACATGATAGTGTTAGGTCATAGGTTGGACTCGATGATCTCAGAGGTCTTTTCCAACCTGACTGATTCTGTGATAATTGCATATATATGTAATGTGTGGAAAATCACTCTTCAAGAGAAAAGAAAGAGAAGTTTGCATATGATGGCACTGGAAGAAAAGGCATTACAGTAGAATATACTTTTTTCTAAGAAATACAGTAGAAATCATAAGCCTAATTACGTTTTCTTGACTCTCCTAAATTAATTTGTAAATGCTTGGTATTTACCAAAATGTGTATTATTTCTTCAGGTTTTTTATCATCTACAGGAATCCCATTGACTTCTCTCAGTTCATCACCAACGTGAATAAGACCTATGGAAGACAAAGAGGAGTTGTG
>NW_008667491.1:0-398 GCF_000695815.1 Acanthisitta chloris | reverse complement strand
TGAATAAGACCTATGGAAAACAAAGAGGAGTGGTAAAACTGTAGCTATATATTAAACAAACCCTGCCATTAACATTCAGCTTTTTTCTCCCTTGTTCATCCACTTTAAGCTCTATCTTAAAAACAGGAATATACAGTGAACATAACAGCTACTGTCCTCCCAGATAAGTTTGAGTTGATTGGTTTACTCACTTCCCTTTCTTCCTCCTAAAAATTAGTACCATTTCTCTAGAACTTTTCCAGACTTTTATGTTTGAAAAATGTTTGTGCCAATTCTTTTACTACTTGTACTTCTTTCTTACTGCTACACAGCTTCAATTACTGCAATGATCACTTAGGCTAGGAGTGCTAACTTGTGGCACAAATGCTTGATAATTTATCGATATATATATTTATATT
>NW_008667490.1:12585-50316 GCF_000695815.1 Acanthisitta chloris | reverse complement strand
TATGGACTCGTTCCATTCTGTAGGTGTTATCTGAAAACATCAAACTATTGTGATATGCCAACAAAAGCAAGTGAAGGCACAATTCTAGCATTAGACAGACTGTATTGAAAGCAGCTGTCTCTGGGAGCCCAGATGGGATCTGTCAATGCTTCATTCCTATTCTTTTCTTCTACTGAAAACCAATAGGCAACCCCAGGCAAAGTGTGACCCCACATAACTCTGCCCAGCCTCAGCTCTAATAAAGCTGTTAAACTAAAGGAGTACTTGATGCTTTTATCAGTTTCAAGTATTGGGGTAAATTGCAAATCAATACACATTTTTAATCATCATCTACAAGTTAAAGCAAAAATAAATCCTGTGGCAATTCTATTTAGTTTTCACTCCCTTTCTTCTCTGACTATAATGTTTTTCACTAATCTGGACAGAATTTCATTATAAATAGAAACCTAGGCAAGAAAGTCTATTATTGGGACTTCTGATACTCATCTCTGCCATGAACCACTGAAGCCACTAGAAATTACTGTAAGTAGTCAGTATTCAGCCTTACTGTGATATCACCCGTGGGGATGTGCAGTAGTGTAATAGGTTACAACTCTCTTCCCTCTGATATGTCTTTATAATTGGAGATTTGACAGTCTAACTATTTCATAGTATATTTTTACAGCCATACTACTCTTACATCTAGTAGATGATGAATGACATACTGCTCACACTACTACATCCATACTACCCTCGGCTTATAGACATTGGTTACACAGTTATTTCTGATTTGGACAAATAATTTAGAAAGTTATTCATTTCTTTTAAAATACGAAATACATTTTTATAATTTTTTTCTTCAACCTTGTTGGATTATATATTTCAACTCAAACAAACCAGACCCATCACCTGATGTGACACGTGCTCCACGTGGCATAACAAAACCAAATGATGCCTCTTGCTGTCTCACCCATCACTAGACCAGTGATGCTGAGAACAACACTAGGAATGGACTGACATCTAAGCTGGGAAGCCTTCTGCATCCAGGAATTTGCAGGATCATGGACCTCTTTCCTAAATACAAGGTCTGAACATGATATGCTAACTTGTTAGGACTGCTTCATCATTTTATCTCTGCATTTCCTCCTAAATTCTCTATGACTTAAATGAAAAGGCTCATCCCTGTTTGGTGGCAGAGGATTGCCTGCCACTGGCACTTGCATGGGATGGCTTTCTCATATCGCAGAGGATTGCCTGCCACTGGCACTTCCATGGGTTGGATTTCTCATACCTCAGTAAATCTCAGAAACTAAAATTAATTCATAGAAACACCTAATGTGACATAATACAGCATGACTGATGAAACACTGGATGCTGCAGTACAACCTGCTATCTAGACTTCTGAGAATGGCCCTGAAATGAATCTCTCAACTCTGAAAGAGAAAGGGGAGAGGAGGAAAGCACAAATGTTTCTCCTCACCTATCTCTTTTCAGCATCTAGGCAAATTGAATTAAATAACTACCACGGTCCAAAATTGGTGAACTATTATCTAAAATACTGAATATGCTGCCAGTATGAACCAGAAACCTCTGTGGGTGGGAGGAGGGTTTTTTTGTTTGCTTTATTTTTGGGTTTTGGAGATAGGATGGATTAGATTTTGTTTGCTTTGGTAGTTTTGTTTTTAGCTGGGACAGACTTGCAGTACATGAACCACTCAATCCTTTAGGAGAATTCATATTTTGAGTGAAGCCAGGGTCATCTTCATTTTAAAAGAGATGCAGAACATTCCTAAATGAAAAATATTTACCCTGAATAAGTCATGCAAACAAAAAGTAGTTTTAAAGACTGAACTGATTTCTTCTTAGACTTGTCAGCAGACACATATTTTTCCAACTTCCAAGACTAGGACACAAGAAGACAAACAACTCAGCTTTGCTTCTATGTACAGTGGTTTTCACCTTTAGATGTTTCAGTGAAGGAATATATGGTCTGCAAATAATCCAAAGTAATGGAATCCTTGCTAAAAATACTTTCCATAAGAATGCATTTTTAAGTATCAAGGAAATAATTCTATCGGATCATGAGAAGAACATATATTGCCTTCTAATTTCTAGATGCTATGAGATTCGAAACATTAATGTCAAGAGGTTTTCATTTTGTTTACAGTCTAACACTAAATGACAAAAAAATCCTCTCATCATTGCCTTTTTCATACACTAGTGGAAGGCAACAGAAGTAGCAAAAGGAGGTGACACTGCTAAAAAAAAAATGAGGAAGGAAAGAAATTAAAACCTTGAAATATTAATATTTTACATATTGTTGAGGGAGAAATTTGAGGACAACTATTAAAATTCATGCATCTATCCAGACTAATCAAATACATGACAAAGTAGCTATTAAAGTGGATTTGACATGGTCAATTTAGGGTTTAAAAGGCAGTGGGCACCTTGTGACACTAGCAGGAGTGTTGCATTGCAACTGTAGAGCAAGAACACTTAAAGGGATTTACTCCTCTAACAAGATTTGCCTCAGATCTAACAGATAAACAGGTTCTTCTGTTCACAAGTTGACAAACTTTACTCAGTGTCTGTGAGAAACAAACAGGAACAGAGCACTACAGCCTATTTCTGTGCCTTAAAAGATTTTGTTGCATCTTGCCAAGTGATTGAGCTATATTTTTATCTTCTGTCCCTCCTTTTCCTTCAGGCCCTATTCTGATAACAGAGCAAGCCCAACAGATTTATCTATTTGCTTTTTTCTAAGTGTTCAAACTCCCCTTTTCAGCATTCTTTGAATCAGGGCTGTGTGAAGCCTGACAAAATGCAAGGCCTAGAACAGCTTAGTGTAATGGGATGCAAAGGTAAAGCTCAAACATACTTGCAAAACAACAGAACAAACTACTCATCTTCAGCTTAAAATTTGAGATTATGCAGTTTGTTTATGCATCTAAAATGAAGCTGGTACCTGGTTTGAGGGGCAGCATTTGGCACCAGAAAGAAAATTTTCTTCCTTCCTAGTGTAAGTGGGGGGAGGAGGGATGCACTAGGAAACAAGGACTATTTTATAGCAGCACATTTTCACAGGCTCAGTGTTTCCAGCTTTCAAGATAAACCTCTCGACTTTGCTTTGACATTAATTTCTGATAAATGCCTCAGGTTTACCTTGGCATTTAACAAAGCAGCAGGAGACCATTATCCTGTGACAACGCTCTATTCCACTGATACTATCTCTTAATTGGAGAAAATTTCTCTTCATCTGAAAATGTTTGGCAAGGTTCCCCATAAAAAACTATGGTATATCTAAGTTGTTAGCTTTAATAAGATAGGGAATAAAATACCCAGAGCAGATGTAAATCAAATCTTTCCTATCAAGTTGCAAAAAACAAGCCCATTGTTGCAGACACCACTGTGAACCCCAGCTTTTAATTATTTATACAAACTATTTACATGATAGGATACTTGAAGGATGGTCAGTGCTACAGATAATAATGCAGCTCATTTGTAAAACAGAATAAACAGGAACGAACGTCAATCGTCAGAACAGCAGAAATTATTTTAATTGCTTTTGCACATAAGCAACAGCAGTAGCCTCACTGTCATAAACAGAAGATGACACATAACTTGGAGGAAAAAATAGAACTAAACCAGCTGACTTAGAGTTGCAAGAGATTTATACTCTAGCTCCCAGGTTCTGTCATTAATCATCTTTGCTTCTCCTTGGTTCTCAGCTAAGAACTTAATAATGTTCTTACCTCCACACTGTACTAGGCCCATGGAAGACAATTGCTGTGCCAATATGGTTAAGTTCAGAGTCAGTGTGGGTGTCTCTGCCTATACTGTGCTCTGTAGGTATGCTGCAAGTCTTCATTCATGGAACTGATTGCACTGCTGCTTCTACCCTCCTGATCAAATGGCTCACCCATATGTAAACACAATAACAAATACAATACTTTATAAAATATTAACGTTTTGCTCAGTCCAGCCAAACATTTCACTGCCTTGGTTCTGTATTTTGGAATCACCTTGTGGTCAGGTAATATACATGGTTTTTCTCTGCTGCTGTCATGTGCAGCACAGGAGCCCCTCATATATAACAGTTTGAAAGGCACTTCTGCTATTTGGTTCTCAGTCTTTCTGCTGCAGTTCATCATCTTATTTTACTGCTAAAAATGCTTTCACAGATATACCTCATCTACAAATCTCATCATCATTGTGCCCTCTTCCCCCCATACAAAAATCAATAACAAAGGCACTAAACAGATTAATTTTTAAACAAACACCTTGGCATACTCCATCAGGGACTCCCTTACCCAAAACTTCCATGCTGTTGTCTCTTTCTTGCTCACAATCCATTTCTCCTACTAATACCAATCTTCTACAAGTTAACTAACCTTTTCCCGAGTGGTAGCTTATCAAATGCTTTACTGAAGTCCAGAAAATTAGATCTACTGCCTCTCTATTGTCTAGATTATCATTTATCTTCAAGAATGGCCTCTTGTTCCATTAGGGAATGAGATTTTATCACAGGGCTTTACACTTTAGTTATTCCCTTTCATAATGAAAAACTACACATGTCAAGAAGTATTGGTGGTAATTATGCACCTGCTGACCAAGAATTGCATCAAGATTTGCATTAAGCCTAGGCTGGATTTTGGTTACATATAATAAAATTTTTCTTTCCATTTCCCAAAGTCCAGGTCAAATTTAAGTCTGGGAAATAAAAAAAAAAAAGCCTCCACATACTACAATAACCAATTCAATCATTAATAAATACCATTATTTTCCAATTTTATTTTCAATTTTGATGAACTTCACTTTTTCTTTTCCTCTGAACTTCACTCAAAGACAGAAACATTTCTAATAGACAAACATGCAATGAACAGTTGAGAGTACATGCACAAATCTCCCAAGGAAAAGCATCCTTGACCCAAGGGCAATATTCAGATGTGAACTGATGATACTTTTTGCTCACGCTGTGTGCCAAGTTGCACAAACTATCTACATAGAACCAGCCTTTGGTTCCCAAAACTGGCCCCATTTGTTGAGCTTGGACGAATGAGTAGGAAAAAGCTTTGCCATTCTCTTCTATTGCAGCAACAAGCCCCCTGCCCATTCCTTTCTGTCATTTACTACACCTCCCACTGAGAATGATAAGGAGGAATGCAAGGCACTACAAAAGCTACACAGCTGTGTGTGCACACTGCAGCTTCCCTCTTATTCTGTAAGGGAAAGCAATTCCATACATGGCCTCACATGCAAAAGCTGTGACACTGATAATGTAATAGGCTATTCCATTTCTTCTGATGGCAGGGAGAAGTAGTGTACAAATGGGAGTGAATACAAGGACGTGAATATGGAATAGGAAGTCTCCTACAACAACCTGTTACAGAGAATACAGGCCTTGAAATAAGAGATCTGCATGGATTAGTGACATTTTTAAATAGCATGGTGGGTCCACATAACCATCCCAATGCACTGCACATACATATGCTGTTCTTCCTTACCATCTCCCCATGGAGACATGGCTAATAAGTGCCTTGATAAAAAAAAAAAAAAAGTGGTCAATCTTCTGTACTCCTGTCTCATTTTCCCTCAGTCCTCCAATCTCATCCTCTCTACATAGAGTTCCTCCTTACAAACAAGATCATTAAAAAGCTTTGAGTCAGTTGCTCCTCTGGTATCTCAATGGATTAGACTCTAAAACAGAGGGGAGATGATGAATATCCTGCTGCCATTTGCTACTGAATTCAGTTAGTATTACTCTGCTGGCCATATTTTACAATTTAGTAATATCTATATCCCTTTAGACTGTTAGCCTGAGAATGCCATGGACGTGATATTTTATAATGAATGAGTTGTATTCACAGCCAGAGTCTCAAAGATACTGTTTTTCCATTTGAGCAACATTTAACAATCTGGTTTATATTTCAGCAATGTTAAAAATGAAAACTCTGCTGCACTCACAGGAATTAGCAATTTTTTTGTATGGTTGGGTTTTTGTTGTGGATTTGGGTTTGATTGGCTTTATTTTTTTTGTGGGGTTTTGGGAGTTGTTTTTGTTAAAGATTCTTTGAAATCTCTAACCCCCAAAATACTTCATTCTCTGTAAATTTATAAACATTTAAGTTTTTTAATATTACCAGTGCTGAGGAGCACAACTTGAATAGAAACAGGACAAATCTCTGTTCCCACTGTGGGCATATGCAGCACAAACATCTTATCTAGACCAAAGTTTGTCGATTTAGCACATTGTACTTGATGCTGTGTGTCACCTGTCTCTTGTTTGTCTATAGATTAACACAAAAATGTCATTGCAAACTAAGTGAATAGGGCATAGACTAAGCACCTGCCACTTTTAAAACTCTTTAGAAGACTCTCTTGTTTATTTTGTAAGCACCCAGGGGTGCAGTTAAATAACTGCATTGAAACAAACAATGCTGGTGATTATTAAGGAGGCTTTTCACATGAAAATTCACTGCAGAAAAAAAAAAAATGTTTTGCAGATGTAGAGAAGAAAACTGTATCACTAAGAACCACTCAAAATACTTTGGTGGACCAAAACACCTTTATTTTTCTCTTGGCAATCTGCCAAGTTCACTGTCGTTTGAAAAGAATTCTATAGCTGGAGGCTAAAGCAGAAACTGCAATGATTTAAAAGAGAATTGGCTACAGTAAGAATGATAAAGCACCATATCGTTAAAATGCAACTGGCATCTTAGCCTCCCTACAGCTCTTGAAAATGTGCTTACTCCTCAACTATTTACCCAGAAAGGAACAGAAACAATTGAAATCACACAATATAGAAAAAAAATGTTAAAGAACTTAGAAAAGAAGAACATGCAGAATAATTTGCTGGTAGGGCAGTTAAAATAACGATGCATTATACATGGCCAGATTACAAAGAAAAGCATATAGGGATACATAGCTGAATTTAGTACTGTGTTCATTTATCTCAACTAAACATATAGCAAGTGAATTAATAATGAAGGTCCACTTACATTTAGGAAATTAGAGCTTTATTTGCAGCTTGCAGATTAAACATTTAAATGTTGGAGGACTGATAATATTCACATTTGAATGCTTGGAGGATCATCAACTGCTTTCTAAACTGCTTGGGAAATTAGATTTACAAAGTCCTTGCATCAAAGCCTTTTTTAGTGGTCTTCTTTGGAAGGCTGTTTTGCAAGACTAAGACTGTGACAGAAAATAGCTATAGTTTCACAGTGAAGGAAGAGTTCAGAAAGGCCTTCAGCAGTTTCAGATAACAGAATTTGTTATTCAGATGTTGCTTACTCTAACAAGATAATAATATGCAGGCTTGAGTCAGAAAACTGCGCAACTGTGTTTTCAGGTTCACAGAGAAGAATTTATTTACAGCTAGATGTTTAACTTGCAAACTCTGTTGGTAAGATTTTCCCCTCACAAAATTCAGTTTGACAGATTTCATTTGTTCAAGAGCTGTGTCCAGTTTTACAATTAAATAGAGCTGCTTCACTCAGCATTTATAAATGACATCAGATGCCATAGCAACATGATTACAAGTTTCCATCAATTTGTAGAGCTGAGTAAATAATTATCAGTGAATAATTAACTAAACAAAATTAGCCTCTTTTTCTGCTTCCAGCATGTCCTCAAGCAGATTGTATTTTCTCAAATGTATTCCTTATTTAAACCACATGGAAACACTCCAGACCCCACAGAACCACATCTTCAATATGCTCTAACTCCATATGAGGTAGATGACTAGCTAAAAGACATATCCAGGACTTCCCATGGGAAGGTCAAACCAAACAGCATCAGGGGCTTGAAGGGGAAGAGAAACTTACTATTGAAGAAGGGACTCTGATTTAAATATTTAAATACTTCTACATTTTCTTTTGTTCAGGTCTAAATATATAAGAAAGTTATTTGGATTTAAGAGGCTTAAGTAGGAAAAAAAAATTGACTGTGCACAATACTTAAATTAGAAGTTACCAAACAAGATTTTCAGAGAAGGTTTATGGTGAGAGTCTCATGTCCAGTGGGATAGTAGTGTCACCTGGATGACTGACTTAAAACAAACCATCCTAATCGAAAGGAAAATGTGTGCCACAGTTCTTGCCAAATCTTGGAAGAATGGTCCCCCAAATCAGCCAGACCATATTTCTAACACCACAGCCCCAGAAAGGTATCACATTCTTTGTCACAGAACCACTAATAATCCACTACATCTCCTGCACCACACTGATGTTCCTTCCTGACTGTGCCTGGATGCTCTAGCCAGGTTTCCCCTGACAAATAAACCCCATAAAGACCTTTGCTTTTTTTTCTAAACATATGTCACCTGGGGACCTTCTCCATAGGCCTGCACTTGGAGCTAGCCCCAGGGCACATGTACACAGCTTGGGAGTGGATCAAGGCAGTACTAACCTGCCTTCTAAAGTATCTGCTCTCATCCTTTTTTTCTATCCTGCAGATAAATGAATGAAAACACTTTTCATGTGTCCTAGCAACCTGGGAACCAGATAGCAGAGAGATCTAAGTCTTTGTAATAAACCAAGATCCACACTGAAACATTTGCTTGCTGCTGCTCCAGAAGTACAAGCACTGTCCTGTTTATGGTGCAAAGCTGCATCTGGCAGACATTGCTATCAAAGCAGGGCTCTCTGTTCAGCAACTCATCAAAAAAAGATTGCCAGGGAAAGATCCATTTACTCAGATTAACATATTATTTACTCATCCTTGTTTTTTCCATCCCTCCATCCCCCACTAAAAAGCTACTGTTGCATGTGATGCCTCTTTATGCTATTATGATTTAATGCCTTGTTACTCCAGCAATTTGATATTGAACAGAAAACAGTAAGCAAGTATAAATGCAAGTCAAATGTTGCAAGTGTTCATGACATTTTCCACCAAATAGAACTACATTCTCTTTGGCTACCTTACATTCTGACACATGGTTCAAAACATGTTTATCACAGTAGACTTACATTCTGACACATGGTTCAAAACATATTTATCATAGTAGATGTCACAAACTCTTTCTATGTAATCAAGTACAATTAAGGATAAGCACATGATTTAGAAGATTTCACGGTGTTAGGTCTAATATAGATTTGACTTTTGAGGAAAGTAGACCTGATTTCAGCTGAGAGAGGCTAGAGTCAATTCCACAATGTGAGTGAGCTTTGGATTGAGTCACCCTCTTCTGCACAAGACTTTTGGTTTTGAAAGAGTGATGTCTCTGAACTAAAAGGATCATGTAATGCCCAAATAAATATTGGTACTTTTGTCAAAAGGAACACCACAGACATGAGCAAAGAGCTACTGGACTATATACAGTAAAGCAAAGAAATTGGAATCCCAAAAGAGTTCATGGTAAAAAAAATAAATCCAAGGAAAGCAAGTTTAGCTTCCTATAGATCTCAAATGGGAAGCTAAAGGACACAGATTTTGTGGGGAGCAGCTCTCTTCCTAAGTTCATAACCTCAAGACCTTAACCACATGCTCTGAACTCAGTGGCTCACATTGTTTTGTACTTCTCTGTAAATATTGTGCACAAACATCCTCAAGAAAAATCTGTAGTTATCAGTAACATGAATTATCAATAAAAATATTTTATAATTTTACATTTCATTGTAACAGAGGATCACTAGAACTCAATAATGTCAGAAATACCTAATGGCATGAGAAATGTCCATTCTGATATCATCTGGTCAGTTTACAAGTAGCCACTTTAAAAAGGTCAGTGAAAAGAAGTTAGAGGTCTGATAGGTTAAACTGATATTTTCATTCTGTGTGCCCTACAATAACTAAGAATCATTTCATAATGCAAAATAAGTTCTGGAATATTCTATCTTTTTTAGATGTCTATAGGGAATACACCTGAGATAAATCTAACTGGATTTTACCACAGCTCCTCATAGCATGCCTAAAACCACTATCACCAGTAATAAAGCACACTCTAGAAAAGACAGCTTAACTATGAGCATATTGGCCAGTATAATATCTGAAATCTAAATGTGTCATTGCAGATTGAGTCATTTTATATCTCCACTTAGGTGTTAAAAAACAGTGCACACAAAGACACAACTGTGGGAACTGAGGGTGGTGTGGTGGGCAGAGAGAAGTGAAGCAGCAGCACACACAGAATAAGCCACAATGAATCAGAAACTGAACCTGACCTCTGCATTCACCTCTCCCTGGCACATGAAAAAAACCCAGGAGATGGGACAGGTTACAAAGATGACTTCTTCATCTTCAGACACCTGAAAATATTGGTAAAGAATTTTCTGCCATCTGGAAACATTATCAAAACACATGTAGAAAACCAAACAGATTATAGCAGCATGTCTTTGTTAAGAACATATTTTTTTATGATTTTTAATTAAACATCAGAGAAATTAAATTGCTGGCTAGAAAGCAGTGTCAGGAATGTATGACACTGACTTTCTGAACAATGTTTGACAAGTCCCTTAACCTTTTTCAGTCTTAATTTACCCATTCTTGAAGCAAGGCCAGCAACATTTAGCTGTGTAACAGGAGTGGCATATTTGATATTCATTAAAGACTCCAAGATCTGTGAATGGTAGATATTAAGGTGTGACAGGGCTCTATTAGGTCTCAACATCTTCCCTTCAACTCCTCCTCTTGCTGGAAAAAATGACCCAAAAAACCCACTATCTATCTCCTAAGTAAAAGAAGTGTGGTTCTGGTTCCCTTCAACTCCTCCTCTTGCTGGAAAAAATGACCAAAAAACCCACTGTCTATCTCCTAAGTAAAAGAAGTGTAGTTCTGAGGATGATATAAGCTCTACAAGACATCAGTACAAAGACACTGATGAAGCCTCCTTCCATTTCCACCCCCCTTTTCAGGGCACATTAAGTTTTCTTCCTATAATTCCACAAGGCATTTTCCTTACTCACCTCCTCCTCTTGCTGGAAAAAATGACCAAAAAACCCACTGTCTATCTCCTAAGTAAAAGAAGTGTAGTTCTGAGGATGATATAAGCTCTACAAGACATCAGTACAAAGACACTGATGAAGCCTCCTTCCATTTCCACCCCCCTTTTCAGGGCACATTAAGTTTTCTTCCTATAATTCCACAAGGCATTTTCCTTACTCACTAGACCAACATGGTTCAGTAGACAAATGTAGTTTGTCATTTCTGCAGGACTCTTGTTTATATCCTTCGGAAAAAAAATGTTCTAGTCCTCTTTGGTGCAAGTTATTTTTTCCTGTACCCTTTTGACTTTCACTCTACAGGATGAACTACTAGACTCCTAGTAATGAAGATTAAAGCCCTCTTAACTCCTCAGGATTTCAAAGCAAGGTCTAGTTCACATATCCAAACCCTTTAACCCTGTAAACATCTCACAATGGCAACTACATTTGCCTCATAATCAAGATATATCAGTAGTTAATTCTAAAAATAGCTCTTTCCAGCTCTCTGGTGTGCAGGACCTGCACTCTGGACAATAGAAAAAACATTACATGATAGAACTGGAAACAGAATTTCACAGTCTGAAGTGACTGGTTCTCAACCAGAGAGCATCCTTCCTCTCAGTGCCCTGTCTTGCTTGGATTGTTTTACACTTTTACTCATCCTCATCTCTAGCTGCTCCTGCTTCAGATACTGACAAAGTCTGTCCTGGTGAGAGGACTATGCATGCTACAGTCACCTGTTTGTTCTTGATTTGCTGAGACACTTGATGCCATGCAGTTGAAGAATCCCTTATAACAGGGTCTACACATACTCAGCAGTAGCCTGGAAAAGCACCTACTTCCTCAGAGATCCCACAGGATTTTCACTTCAAGCATTATACACCACAATTTAAAAAGTGTATTCCTATTTGGCTGATATGGCCTTTCCAGCATTCTATTCCAAATCTTTTGGGCTTTAAAGAAAATCACTAGAACAGTTTAAGTGATTTTCACTTTTTGCAGACCTCTCTGATCGGCTTCTATGATTCTTCTCATGATCTCTGCACCATCACCCATGAAGGTTGGGAGGAAGGCCTGGGAAAATATACACACCTTTAGAGACCTCAGTGTAGCTTTTGAGGGGTTAATGGGTCACCACTAAAGAACCTCTCATTCCCATTCTCCTATGTTAGGAGAAAGCAAGGGTAGTAACACTAGATTCATTTACTACCAGGGTTTGCAGTCAACTATTGTCACTTAACTGGCTTTTTCTGGAAGAAATAAAGACAGAATGAAACCATAGGAGAGAAGGAATACAGCCTTATTCTACTGAGGCAGCTGATGATCAAAATATAGATCAACATAGCTCAATTTAGTTCAGGTGCTACAGCTAAATTAATTTATAAAACATGTATTTATTTATTTAATAATACAAATAGTCTGGACCTCTGTTCTGTCACTGGAGTTTGGTGTCCTGTTATATTGATAGACTATATTCCTAGAGTCAGCACAAGATCTGCTCAAACATCACTGTAGCTCTTAGAAAACTGCAGTCACCAGTGTACCCAAGCAGCAAATACATTTTTCATGTTATGTAGAAATGTGTCTTCATAGAAGAGATCAACATGCAGCCCAAAGTGTTAGAAAGAATAAGAACAGTTGAGCAGACTAAGAGGCATTCCAATTTTCTCTTTTTCAAGCTTCCTTCATTCAAGACACACTCCAGATATACATGTAAAGCAGAGCAGTTAATACAGACAGAGAGAGATTGACAGGGCACTTATCTAAATGGATACTGAGATTCCAGGATACCTATTGCACTCTAGCTGATAGAAACTTCAGAAACTGTGAGTCAAAACTGACTTCAGAAAACCACAACAGCGTGTTTCACCTTTGCCAACAGACATTGTGTAAGCTAGTTTACAGTACTGTGCCAAGGGCACATCATCCAGACTTCTCTATTTTAGCTGAAAGAAAACCTAGTATCTGATAAGCTAACATGATGAATGTTCCAAGGACTGCACAAATAACAGAAAACCCAAGAGCTTCAGAACTTTCCGGATCTTTAAATCTCCCCCAAGTTAAAATGCATTTTACAAGTCTTACTAATGAGTGTACACATACATATTATCCTGCCTATTATGAATTCTATGAAAACACTGAATATTCAGAACATGAGTTCTATTTTAGTCAATGTTAAATGTCAGCAAGTAAAAGCTGCCATCTCTGTTAAGAAACAAAGGAAAGAAACAGTAGTGCACAAACTTATTTGTAAGGCATGATTTAAACATGCTATTATAAAGACAGCTTTTCAAACATTCATTAAGTTCCATAATATTACAACTTCAGAAATCATCCAATATGGGAATGAAGCCTTGTATCACCTATTCATTTCTCCTCATTTTTCCAGCAATAAAAGAACATCAGATTCTATTGTCATAAATACTGTATAAATATATTGACACTATGAAGCACAAAACCAACTCAAATCTCATGTGCTTTTTTTCACAGGAAGAGAATAGACACCACTATCAGCCACTCATCTGAAGAGTATAAACTGATACAGTTGGGTTTTTAAATTCTAACTTTTGATATGGAACTATTTTAACATCATCTGAGCACCCTCCCCTCTGCCTTCCTTTGAAGGATTGTACAAAGCATGTACAATTCAAGCATCATTATTTTTACACTCACATGCTTTTGATAAAGGAAAAAGTCTCTGTGACAAAATAGACAAGTCTTTGGTTGGTAAAATATGAGTGATATGGTGATATGTTAAACAGATCAAGGAACACCCTGAGTTGAATTCTAATCTCCCTTTCATTCATTTCAGACAATGTTTTAAAATCAAGTTCAGTGTCAGTTCATCATGGCCTTCTTGAACCCTAGTAATTACAGTACCTCTAAAAGCAATGAAGGGTGAACCACAGAAGATCTATAGCTCCAACTCTGTTCAGATAAGCATTAAAATTTGACATTTCTAGTCAGTAACTCCCAATTCCTAGAGAATTTCTAGTTGGTTAGAAGTACTGTGATACCTAGCATTTCTTCAGTATTTGAAGAATTCTATGCTTTCATACTAAGTTGAGAAGTGGATGATGCTTTTTATCAAAAAAGACATTGAACTAAGGTTTCATATATTCAAAGAAAAAAAATCTGCTTGGCAGAATATGATCTTATGCTTGTTACAAAAAAAGAGAAGACCACCCCATTGGGCTTCCATCTATTTGAACCAGCTCACCAAGGCCTACTTTAAATTTTGAGATACAACATGATCCTCCTGGGTTGACAAGGGAAATCAAGCACAGTCACAGAACAGATATTTTCTGTAAGACTTGCACACAATAGGGGGGGAAAAAAACCCAAAACAACAAACAAACCCCCCAAAACAATAAAGCACAGGTACAGCCTGGATAAGAACAGACTTAGACAAATAGATAGTAAAATAAGAAAGAAACAATGACTGACAGTAAAATTTGCCACATAATCATAAAAATACTCCTTGCTATTTTGCAGGACATATAATGCGTTTCTCAAAATTCAAAGATTTGATTCTGCAGGGAATATCATTATGTTTATAGACTTAGGAGAAAGTATGGCTGGTAAACTGGTAAGACCATTCTTTCTAAATCAGAAAGAAAAGCAAGTGCAAAACAAGGAATAGCATCCAATAGATTAAGTATTAAGCACACAAAGCTTCCTGAAAACAGACAGAAAATCTGCCAAGTTTTTCTTATGCATATTGAATTGAAATTCAGCATAATCCAGCCTAGAAAGAAAAGCAATTTCCCTTAGAAGTGGTCAGGATTTTTCTCCCTCCACAACAGCAGGACTCTTAGATGGAAGACTGTCATTCATATCCATGCCAGACAAAGGAAAAAAACAAACTTAAAAATCATTTTTGCATCTTTTAAGAAAGCAAAAAGACATATCTAAATCGAACACACTAATGCTTTAATTCCTCTAGGCTTTTATTCTTCAGAAATGCAGAACTCCATGACTTAAGGCAGAGTCTGTTCTCCATCACCCCTTAGTGAGGGGTTCTTTGGCAGGCTAAGTGGATAAGTGCATCTAAGAAGAAGAACCCAATCCTCTCTTTAGCCAATTTCCTGATGTGAAGAACCAATATGAGAAACACTGTGCAGTGAAACCTCATACTACTCTGGACTGACTTGGTTTGAGTTTTATGAACCATAATATACTATGGTTAATTTTCTGATCAGTCAATAAATGATAGAATATTAACAAAGCACTAGACCAATTTTAAGTATTGCACCAGCAAGAGAGGAGTCTCTTGTGTGTTAACCATCAATATTTCACTTGTTAACTTCTATTAAAACAACAGAAGAGCAGAAACACTGAAGAAATCATTTGTAGTTTATTTAATGAAGTAATGCAAAACAAAACAAATCTGAAGTCACCTGTATTAACTCCAAATTAAACACCTGGATGTGTTAGGAGTTAAGTATATCTTCTATTGCATGTCAAAAATATACTACAGGTTATCCTGGCATCTTATTGACTTCACAATCTTATTAGCCTACACCTGGATCCTGCTTAGCATTACACTACTTCCAACACAGCAATTCATAGTTGACATATTTTGATATGTGATGTACAAAAGCTTCTGCCACTTCACAGCCTGTCAGAGTCCCCTGAGAGTGTCCAAATTCCATACTCTAAGTTAATGGAAGGGTTTCTTTTCCCTATAGCAAATCAGGTCCTTGGCAACACATCTGCTGAAGTCTGCTTAAATTTTACCCAAAAAACCCAACCAAAAAAGCAAAACCCCAAACCAAATTTTGTTCAAAATATCATGTGTCACAGAAATAAATATAATTCAAAAGCAAATGCCTTTGGAACTACAAACAACATCATGTTAGCTTGATAATGAAATATCAGACGACAGATTGATCACACACCAGCTTTGTCACACATGATAAAAACACTCCATTCAACACTTTACTGCTGGAACTTCTGCCAAATTTATCATGCCACTGAACAATTATTTATGTAAAGTCATGAGCAAACAGACAAACCTGAAAATTCTTCTGAGAAACACAGTTTTACTGATTAACAGCATTAATAGCATTAGTCACACGAGTCAACAGTGTTGACATTTTACTGTCATAGCAAGAAAAAACCAAAACACCTTAGAGTCAAAGATAGAGAATTCAGGAATACAGAGATAGGCTTGGAAGTTAAGGATATCACTCCTCAAAATGCATTTCAAGGTTTGGGTACTTGAAAAAAAAAAAAAAAAAGCCAAAAAACCCCAAACAAATAAAAAAACCAACCAACCAACCAACCAAGAAGCAGCTAAAAAAAAAAAAATCCAAAAAAAAAAAAAGCCAAAAAACCCCAAACAAATAAAAAAACCAACCAACCAACCAAGAAGCAGCAAAAAAAAAAAAAAAAAATCCACCAACCCCCAAACATTAGGAATCTAGCTGAATAGAAGGGGACAAGTTCAGCTGTGTACAATAATTGTTGTACATCTGCACTCTCCTACAAGGTCTCCTCCACCACAAGTAATGCAAGTTCATGATTTTGGTTTTGGTTTTTTTTCGTCACAGGAGTTCTGTTCCTATAGCTCCAAAGAAGTTCTATAATCTTGGATCATTAAGAATTCTTTGTGCAGATGAAAAGAAGGAGGGCTGACTGAAAGTTTTTAATGGGAAAGTGGCTCTGAAAGAACTCTGTACAGAGACCATGAAGCGAAGGGAGTCAAACACCACAACACGTTGAGCTCATCAGCAACATACTCTCACAAATTATTTCAGGCTAAGTGTAACATCCCACAGAGCAAGAATTATTGCCAGAGATGAAATCTCAAGTTTCACCAAAAAAAAAAAATAAATATTAAGGCAGAGTTGTGGGTTTTTTTGGGGTGATTTTGCTGGGGTTTGGGGTTGGGTGGGAGGGGGTTGTTGTCCCATGTTTCCAACACCAACATGTCCATCCCTTCCTTCCCCAGTGCATTTATTTTTTTTCCCCCTACAGTTAGTGAATTTTGGGAATCCAACAGTCTACATTAAATTCAGGTCAGTAACAACTGAGGTATGAATGTCAAGTTGTTAACTTGTTACTAATTTCTGAAACTAAAATCTACAGAGCTATTGAACATCTGCATCACTGCTTAGAACAACTTGAGAAATTTGCCAATTTCTTGCATCAAACACTTCAGAAGATGAGGTGGATATTGTCCTCACCTTAACTGTTAGGAAACTTTTTGGTAACTCCAAGACAATAAAAACTAACCACTTGAAACACCACTGGTGTAAACACAAGTCAGAAATAACACCATCTTTCCTGTGTCTCCAGACATCTGACCAAATAGAAAATGAAAAGTGAACTCGAAATTAAAGATGATGTACTTATAGTTACATGGCTAACAAAGTCACTGGAGGTGCTAATTCAGCCCTAGATGCAGTTTACATCATCACAGCAAACAGCACAGAGATTCCTTGAGAAATGATTAAGCTCTCCACAAACACCTGAGAGTACAAGACAATCAAGGCTCCAAGAGGATTTTAAAAACCCCCAAACCTTCAAAGAATAAAAAAAAACAAAACCCCACCAAAAATCCTCCAAACACTTTCCTGACATTAAACATTTTAAGCTTCAATTAGTTTTATTATACTTAATGTTTAAACTACTACACTGTTTTTGTTTTCTTCAAAGCACTGTTAAAAAATATCTACTATATCTAGATGTGAATCATCTCAGACAAAAACATGCAAAAGTTCATAAATTCTTTTATAGATCAAATCACTGTTGTTTTTAGATAACATAACACACAACATGAGAACACAAAACTCATTAAGAGAAACTAGAAGCATAAAGGAAAAAACTTACCATTTATAACCATACTTTAAAAATATACCAACTAGTATTTGTTGATACTATTTCATATACAGGCTTATATAACAGAAAAATTCAAGAGGTTCTGGAAATTACCTGTATCTTTCCTTCACACATCTGTTGATACACTGACAAGCTTGAAGGGCAAGAAACCTGGGCCTATGAGGCACTGCAATAATTTGTACAGCAAAAATTGGTCTATTGGTATATAGACCAATTTTTCCTAAGTATAGATAAATTGATGCTAGGCTTGCAAGGTTCTGGGAGAGCTCAGAGAGTAAGATCACACTATAGCTTCTCCAGAAAATACAGCATGGCGGGAAAGCTCTATTTCTTTGATCTGCTGGCAAAAAAAAAAAAACCCAACCCACCCCACACCAATCATCAGCATCACCTGGAAGACTGCTAACTGCTCCAGCAGTCAGCACTAGCAGCTCAGTAATTATTCCAGCCTCTGCCCTTAATGACCTACACCTGAAAGCACAAAAGAGTGAAGGGAGCAAAGATCTGATGCACCTGTAGCCAATTCTTCAGCTGGTGGTTCCCTGCAGTAGTCACCTCCATTTTAGTGTTTGATCATAAATGCCACATGATTTAAACTCCTGATAGTGGCAAACATCACACAGCCAAACTTTTTTTTAAGGCCTTATTCCAACAGCTCAAATGGATTTAACATGCTGAATTGTCTCTACCCTGCAGCATACAGCCCAAAACTTACCATGAACTGCTCACTGTGGGGGCTTCAAACACGCAACAGGCTGATCTTGCTCACTGTGGGGGCTTCAAACAAGCAACAGGCTGATCTTACAGGAGAGGAAATGTTTGCTGCAAGATGAGTCAGCAGCAAAGTCACTGAGAACAAATGTAGAATCATATTCCTCATTTCCTTCTAGGACATGACTAAATGTTGTCATCCAGCCCTAATTAGATGGCAAACTAGAATTATACTATGGTAGGTGCTCCTCACAGTAGTAACAACTTCTTCTCTACCAAATGCAATATAAGCCCAGTTTCCAAACCTATGCTAACCTGAATCTTTAGACCTTCAGTAAAGCAGTGGTATCTAAGACTCGGTAGGTGCTCCTCACAGTAGTAACAACTTCTTCTCTACCAAATGCAATATATGCCCAGTTTCCAAACCTATGCTAACCTGAATCTTTAGACCTGCAGTAAAGCAGTGATATCTAAGACCTAATTAAAAAGCTTTTCAACCTTTTATTGCTTGTTTTTGTCCAAGTCTTTGTCAGTTATGCACAGGTATTGAGGGCTGGAAGAAAGATTTAATGAAACATGGTCAATCACTTTTTTCTTTCTTTGAGTATGTTCAGTATCCAAAATGTGGAAAAATCACTCTTTGAAATTAACCTATTTTCAGCCATCCCCTACATCGGACAAACACTCCCTGCAATCAAATGTTAGGTTACATTTAACAAACGACCCTTTTCTCCTAAGAGAGAAATCAATATTCATAGTTTTCTTCCTTGCCCTTTGCAACTACTCCTAGAAACCCGTTTGATATAAAACTGAAGAAACAGACATTTACTTAAAAATCCCTAATTCCTGTACTTTATCTCTCCCTTATCACTGTGATGACTCTTCCCACTGCACCAGCTCAACACCTTGTCTGAGTCAAGGTAAATAGTTCTTTCTGAGGCAAAGAGGGCAGCACATACCAGTGCCCCTTGGCCTTCAGGACTTGCTTTCCTGGGCTGACCAGTGCTTGGGTAACCTCTCCTCTCTGCCCCACATCCTTTTAAAAAAAACCTCCTTTTTTTTCTCAGATAAGGGATGCACAGCATATCATGTGCAGCCCAAATTCCACTGTGCCAGGGCCTTATTTTGGAAAAACAGGTAGTGTTTCTAGTTTCTGCCTGGATTTATCTCATGCACTCAGAGGTTTATTCCGTTAGCCGTTGTAGCTGGACACGTTCCATTCTCTCCATTAAGTCCATTTACATAAGAGTGCATTAACATACTTCCAGGTGTGCTGAGCACCAATATCCAGCTCTTTGCTGATTTCCATCCAAACTTTCTGTACAGCTTGCCTGCAAACCCCAGTTGAAGAGACCTGTCTGGTTTTATTAACACTCACATGTATCTTACTGGAAATGACTGTATGACCAGCACAACTCTGGGGGTCTCTTATGGCAAACAGAGCACAGACAAGGGTGGGTTGTTTTTTTTTCCAATCCTGCCATTTACAACTTGTTGGAATAAACTTCTATTTAGAGGTCAGCCAACTGAACATTGCTGCTTGGAAAGTTTTAGTTTTGCAGTTGCTCCAGACTGCTTAACCCCCAACATAAATACATATCCACACCTAGAAGTTCACTCCAGTGCAAGCACATTGTCATCACTGCCATATCTTCAAGTACTGGAAGCAAAATTGCCATAAAAAGATGAATAGTAATGACATGAGATTTTTGTTCAACATCTGTGCAAAATAACAGCAACAATAATATGCAAGGAAATCAGGACTTTTTTTTTTTCTGTAAATCACAGGCTGTTTATAGCAAAACACAATAGATATGATCAATCAGTGAAAGCAATTAAAAAGGAACAGTAAACAAGAAATTGGGTTCATGAGAGAGCCAGGAATTCATGGGAAACATACCTGGGTACAAGATTCAAACAATTCTGCCCATACAAAAATAAGAAAGCACCTGCAAGTGTTGTATATGCCTTATGAATTACAAAGATAGAGCTATTAGCATGGTTTACAGGCTATGCACCACACTATTCTTTATCAAAAAATGCTAATTTAGTGCCTCAGCTAGTCCACAGATGCTTTATTGTATCATGATCATTTAGATTCCACTTTTCTCATGCCACAGTCAGATATTGTGAAAAATCAAGTTCCATTTACAGCATCCATTGTTATCTCACAAAGTAGCACTTCATGCTACTACTGATGTGTTACAGACTGTTAACAGTAATTTAGTTTTAAATGCCAGTGCATGCCAAGTGTTCTGGATATGAATACTAACAGGATGAAGTTATGCAGGTGTAGAAATTTAAAAGAAAAGGAAAAAAAAACCCACACCACCACACACACCAAAACCCATAAGGAAAATGACTGCCAACTCTTTGAGAGAGCACAGAGTACAGGACTTTTCTTCACATTTTAGCTGTATGAAGTTAGTTATTCCCCACTCATCAGTGGAAACACATCCCCCTCCAGGGAAGGCTGAAGGCACATGCTAACAACCCAGAGGTATTTACAGCCCTGTGCTAATTACAGAGAAAAATTAAATAATAATTTATGGTAGTTACTTATTTTACAGATGGACAAGAACAGAGCAATGGCATGTTAGTGATCCTCACAGCTACACGTGGTGTTTTACACGCCGAGACATCCTACAACCAGTATGATGAGGTCTGTAGCATGATGAGAGCTCTGCCTACCAAACTAGGAATTTTCTCATTCCTAGAACAGCTTCTTCTGTCTATGTCATCTTCCACTTAGCTTGCTGTAACTCTTCGTTATGTGCTTTCTGTTGACACCCTAGCTAAATTAGTTCATTATCCACATATGTAAGCAGATGATAATAATTAATGAACAACAACAACAAGAAAAAAGCTATATCAAATAAGTAAACTACTAGAGCTTGCTGGAGGATGAGTGTTCCCACTCAACATCTATCATTTTAATAATCAAATGCCAACTGACTAAACAATACAAAGAAGAGCCAAGTTCAGGTTCTGATGAATGCCTTAATACCCTCCAAACCTGCTCTTCCCAGGTCCTTCCTGTATGCTTGAAATTTAGATGGGCTAATAATTGCTCTAGCTAAAGTAGGCCAGTCCCAAGAACTGGTTATCTTTATAAATACCCAGTAAACCTAATTAATTGAATCAGATGGATAATAAAGGATAGATGATGCCAAAAAAATGTTGCCCCTTTGTCACATCCTTCCCTGTTCCTTTTCCCTAGTTCTTTTTTCTGTAAAAGCTGCTCAAAGTGGGGTTTTATACTGGCAAGATTTACACAGTGGAACTGCAGGGAAAAGATTCATATTTGGCCCCTTTTGCCTTTAGCACTAGGGATAAAAAAGTGGGAGGTTGCTTTTATAAAACTAGGAATGCTTTTTGAGAGACTGCCAGAACCGAAATGGTTACTGTATACTGAAATAGTTCTTCACCTTTTTGTTCAATGTGAAAGGCAAAAAAAAATGATGCAAATATGAAGCAATGTGTCAGTTCTGCTAAATAAAAATGTGCACAGTAAAACTAAATCACATACATTGAAGTGTTATTTTGGTTTTATGGAAATGTAATCTGTGTTATGACATTTGCATTTCATATAACTGCTATGGATAACTAATCTTCCAATGCATTGCATACCATTTTGTCACCAAAAAAAAAGTAATACTGTATCATCTGTTTCCACCTGTACACTAGAATATTCCATGACAAATGTATCAACATCAATTGTATAAATTCACTCAAGAGCCAATGAAAAGTATGGATATATTTAATAGAAAGATTTTTTTCTTCTTTTTTTTTTTTACCCTTAAATTCTACACAGGCATTAGCAGATATCATAGCTTGGTAGCAAATAAAAAAAATACTACTTCAAACAACATGATATATGGATGTTTGTATGCATTCTAAGACTTCTGAATTTTGAGTGAAAATTAAATATATCAATACACACTGTCAATATGGAACCTTAACTGGAACTTGATGAAATTGCACATTCCCTGTTCCGTGCCCAAAAATCATAGTTTCTAGCTCTAAGATAGTTTACATTATGCTCCATATTTTTTTTAAAAAGGTAATACTTATATACAAGTGAAAATACTAAGTACATTTGAAATTCATTATCCTTTCACTCTTCCTTCTGTGTCCCTTGCTATTGTTTTCATGTTTTCCTTTTGCTTACCTTTGCTTAACTAAGTCATTATCCAACATCTCCAAAGTTCCAACTCTCAACAAATGCTTTTGGAGGAAGTTTTAACAAAGGGCTCATACATGCTTTAGCCCAGATTAAGCCCCAATTTCATAACACTAGTCCAAACAAAAAGCCTCCACTTTCCCCAGTTTGGAAACCAGTCAAAAGTAAGGGATCCCATAGGAAAACAGAGTGCAAGAATAAGCTTTGGGATTTAACTTCCACCCCATGAAATCCCTGAGGCACAAGGAGCAGGAGTACTTGCAGTAAAAAACCAATATGCTCTGGTCAAGTGCAGTGTCATGTGCCAGAAGATGAGACATGGAGCTTCAGGTAATTCATTGACTTAACAACAGACTCTTCATTGACTTTCAGTGAGACTTGTACTCTTTAGTTATTAAGGGACATTTCAAATAGGTAAATCTATGCCTAAAATACAGAATGGCCTAACTTACTGGAAATTGCACAGCTTATTGAAAATCAAACTAGCAAATGTGTGGCCATTTGATTATTTCTCAGTGTAATTAAGGAAGATCAGCATTAAATGTGTATGTTTCTTTTCTTGGGAAAATCATGCTTTCCTATCTGCTGTGAAAGCCAATGCAAAAAAAAAAACCCATGTCTGTTTGCTTGAATGTAGCTTTCTGCAGTGACATAGCTATATTTGGGATTCTTTTGTGTGCTGAGTTAGGAGTAGCAGCTTTTTAAGCTCAGATGTGTAAATGTCCCCATTTATACCCTAGCTCTGCAAAAGTAGGCTTTTGTGCATACTGCAGTCAATATACACACACAAAAGAGAGAAGCGAAATAAAAAAAATTTAATTCTCATATTAGAAAACTGAGTACTTACCTAGTGATAGCAGCTGGAATGAAAATGGCTGAAAGCAATAAAAATCCATTTTACCATTTAGTACAGTTTGTCAGACTAGAGAAATGGGATTGAATTTCAAAGCCACAGGCAAGCTGGCAGAAATCTGTGCTTATGCAGTTGATAGAGGTTTTTTTTTTTCCTTTTCTCCTTTTTCTTTTTTTTTTTTTTTCCTTATTTACAACTCTTTTGATAAGCCTTCAGCAAGTTACATAGGTTGTTCTAGTTGTATCTCCTTTGACTGGATTAGAATACTTGATGACAGTTTGGATAAGTTTGAGGCAGATGGTTCTTGACATTTTTCATGCCATCAGTTACAAACCATGCAAGGAAACTCTTTCATCCTTTGTTTATCCTTCACTTAGAAGCCACTATGGTAGATCGTTAAACTTTCATTTTTCACAGTGCTGATTAAGGCGTACTACAAGGCAGATGTTATGCAGCACCATTTTTAACAATTTACATTTAGCACCAAAGCTGGCTTTGTACTTGTTCCAGTGGATCAATTCACATTTCAAAAACTTCAAGGTCAACCTCTAAGCATTGCTATTCTGTCGAACAACTAAATGTTTCATAAAGTTTTCCCTATGACTGCAGCATTTGAAAATATGTGCTGGCCACTCTGTTTATTTGTTTATATCTGCCAAAATGAATACAAGTCCCTATTGTTCATCACTGCTACAATTAAATGACAGATATAGTTCTATAAAATCCAAAGACTTACACTGAACCGAACAAAAGATTTCTATTTCAACACAGAGTGTGTAAAAAAAAAAAATTCCTCATTTATTTTCAGTAACAGCATTTCAAAATAAATAATTACTATTCAAATGGCAGTTGGTCTTAATTTACATCAGGTCAAGCAATAACATTTCATGGATGAAAATGTTTCCTGGTTTACTTCACATCTTTATGTGCATTCTTTATTTTATGATTATGTAAATTATATTCTTCCTAGCACAAACTCTAATAGTTATATGTAAACAAAACCAGGTAAAGGCACCTTTAGAGAATAGCAGAATAAATACAAGCATGACAAAACACAATGAAATTAATTCACAGCAATTAAATTTTTATGCTCGGTAGGAATCTGAGTTTTTGCAAATACTCGAGCTCATCTGTAGGTGATGCAAGTCACCATTTTCTACTGAAAATGATGAAATTACCTCTCCATTTGAAGTGGAGTTTATCTGCAGCCAGACATAGCAGTGGGGTAGAAAGTTTTGTGCTAGTGACACTTTCACCAATGGACAATAAAGGGAAAAGAAACTTTTGGTAACTGAACACTGAGTTAATTCAGACTTCAAACAAGCAACACAAAATGCAAAAAATAGTACTTATGACTTTTAAAAGCATGTTTTCTTGAATAGCATGACAGCTGACCAACATGAATTTTCAAGAATTATTTCTGGAAATTTTGGGATTTTTTTATGCTTTTATCTCTCTTTTTTTAAAATAAATTAAGCTGTAGTAACATGTCTTATTATCATTGGCATGAAGTTCTGCAGCATAGATTATGATTTTATCCTCTGATACCTCCTGATCCTCATCTCACTCCTATTTTATGCTCAATTTCTTTTTTTTCCCCCCTGAATCTGTGCCATAAAGACTTTTCTATCCTAGTCCTAACTCTCTCAAGGCTTCCCATCTGTTACTACTACTTCACCCTTTCCTTCTAAAACTATTTCCTATCTGTATCTCTACCCATTATTCTATTAAATTAATCTTCAGGCTTTTCTCAAATTAAAAATGGGTTTCATCTGAGTAGTTCATTTGATTAAAGACCAGAAGTCAATGAAATCTTGTTGTTGGCATAAACATCTATGCCATGGAAAAAATCCTAGATACAAATATATCATGAAAAATATTTTTTGTTCTGATCCTCTGAAATCTTAATTTCAGCAGTACCTGGGGATGCCTTCATTTCATACGAGGAATTAGAGACTCTACAGCTGTCAGTCACACTAACAAACATGTGGGGAGTACATGGACAACACATGGTCACAGCTCTTTCTGCAAAAACCATCCTGGAAATCTTATAAAGAAAAGGCTACTGAACCTCAAAAAAAAAGGTTTGAAATGGTGTTGACTTGAGTTATGTATCTGGCCTAGGTTTGATACTTTTCCCACCCAAACCCATACTCTGATCTATATTTATAAAACCTTGAGCAAATAAATAGTGATGACTGTGTCATTCAGGAATGTGTAAAGGCCTTGCAAATGCACTGCCACAGAGCCTTATTTTCCATAGTTCTATCAGCAAAAATAAATGTAGGAGATGAATACTAGAGGGAAAGGGTGGATTTCACCTTATTTTCCGTTACGTTATTATCCTGGCTTACAACAATATTTATCATCCTCCAGTTTGATTTGCTATAATTTATGTTTACCTTTTATCTTCTTAGAAGAAAAGAGTATCAGCCCTCCAAGGATAATGGAGAAGCTATGTTATTTAATTATGCCAAACTATCTAGTGCTTTGGTACACAAAAGATAACAGTCAACATACTGCTACAAGTTTGCTGATATGCAAGCTGTGGTCAAGATAAAATATTTAACAGTAGAAAAAATACACTTTATAGTGCAGCTGCTATAATGGGATTTTAAATAAGGGAAAACAATTCTGTTTATTCTCAGTTTTGAAAATACAGAAAAAGCTAAGTACATTCATCCATAAATTAACTCGATAAGAATTGAAGATCAGTAGATAATGGAACTTGACTATTTAAAATACACACACCAAACAGGTGCAGGAGAGAGAGAAAGTGCATGCAGGTAACTGTCAGCAGCAACACTATCCACACATACAAAAAAAAGAGTGGATGTTATCATGGAAACAGTGAAAGCAAAACTTAAAGAGATTGTGCTGTCATAGTGCCCCAAGGTTCATTTCCAGGCTCAGTATAGCCTTCTCTGTAGAGTTACATGTATTTGAATGTTTAGGAACAGAAAAAGAATAAGAAAAAAAGTGAAAAATAATAACATAGACCACATCTTTGTAAACTGGCATCACTCCATGGAAACAAATGCAGCAGTGCCAGCTTGTGCCAGCTGAGGATCTGACATTACATGGAAAAATCCTGAGGCACCTGCAGTTCTGTGGGGGTGAATAATTTATGAATACATGAAATGTTCTGAATAACATATTTCTGAATATTTTTCCATTCACTCTATCCTGATTCTTTCACAGACCATGTTCTTTAAACCCATTTATTACAAGCTTCCTAGTACAATTGTGACAATGACAATTATTTGGCCAATCCCCACCAGTCTCAGTTTCTCTGCCTACTGCAGTTTTTCTGGGAGGTGAAGAGAGGTGACTGTTTTAGTGTATTCTTCTTCTGACAGTTCTTAGAAAGTGATAGACAAAGGATAGACAGGTAATCCTTCTTGATTAAGAGGACAGAGAGAGTCTCTGCTGGCTTCTCTAATTGCTTTGGCTGCACTATAAATGTTATTTCAGCCTTCTCTCAAATCTTCATCCCATTTTTAGACTTAGCACCCACTAAATATTAGATGTTTCTGAAGTCTACTGACAAGTCAGATAAGATGAAGGTAGAAGGCTAGATATAATAGGTCTCTAATTGACCACCTCAATAAAATTTTTCTCTTAGGATCCCCTATGCAAGCCTAGAGATCAATAAAAGAGAAACCCAGTACCCAGCACTACTCTGAAATTCGGGGGTTTTAGAGGGAGAGTCTACCTGCTGTCTGTGCTAAGGGGCTGGTCTTCACCAGTTAAGGAGTTCACACCCCCAGCTCACAGATCACCCATTAGAGAATTTCTCATCAATGGTGGAAATTCTAGCAAATCCAGATTCATTCCCCCCAGGTACAACTCCCCTACAAGAATACTGATGGGGATGATCTTACCTGAAAAACATCCAAGAAACTCACTAGAGACCTAGAGCTTATTGCATTTCCAGACCCCAGAGATAAAGTATGCTTCCAGATGTGAGTGCATAACTCTACTGCAGCAAAAACATTCTGGCAGCAAGATTTTCATACAGTTCCTACACGCAAATGTCCTGGTAAATTTGTCTGCAATAGAGATGAAACGTGATGTGAAATGTCCAAACTGATGCCTCCTTACTGTCTCAAGTCCCAACCTGAGAAGCTTCCTAGACCAAATGTTTACATGGGCCTTGTGAATCCTACTCCAGCCCCTAAAGCATAAACATTACTTCCCATTGCTTATGTTTAATCAAGAAATCCTACATCTTGTGTACACCTTTACCAGCAATGCTAGAGGAGCTGTGCTCTTCTTGCATGTGCACAATTTCCCATTAGCCTTCCTGAGATTTATGGATGCATCCAAAGAGGAGAATGGCCCTCTATGAATGTTTTAACAATCAGAACAATGCAGCATTGTGCATCAGACTGTTAAAAATGTTTCTAAACACTGCGTTCAATACACACTACTTGATTTCCAAAGCTACTTTGGACAGAAATGATTTAGAAAACAACTCACAAGTA
Organism: Acanthisitta chloris; assembly: GCF_000695815.1. Lineage (NCBI taxonomy): Eukaryota > Metazoa > Chordata > Aves > Passeriformes > Acanthisittidae > Acanthisitta > Acanthisitta chloris. Next base: position 22,335 of record NW_008667490.1, on the reverse strand, counting down.
AACCAAAGCTCTTCTAATAAAACAAATATTTCACAGTTCATTTAATCTAAGATATTGAAAAGAACTGCCAGTACTCAGGTACGTGACCTGAAGCACAGAACTTTATTGCTTTCTCCACCAGGGATTAGAAATGTTTGGAGGAAAGCAGATGCTGCTAGACAGAGTTTCTTTTAACCTAACAGTCATATCCCAGGACCACTTATCCTTTCCCAAGAAGGAGATGAAAGAAGAGGGGGAAACTGAGGTCAAGATGATTTCACTTTTTTTTGGCTTTCATCTAATCACATTACAGAACAAATTCAAAATTCACAATTAAATGAGTGAAATAATTTAAAGCATATGCATTTGGCAATATATATTAAGAGCTTTACATTTTCTCACAGTTTTTTTTTCCCTAGAGGAAGTGTTTTATTCTACAAGATACTTTGCCTTGTTGGTGGACAGTGCTCTCTCCCCTTTCTTACAAAAATGTTCCCTCTCACCATTTGTCCTCACATATCCCTCTATTTCTTTTTCTCTTCCATTCAGTGAAATGCTTGTTCAAAAGGCACAAGATTGTCATTAAGGTGGTCAATCTGCAGGGCCATGATGTTTGCAACAGATGAAGTTCACATCACTCAGACAATGTGAGGCCTATGCCCTGGACATTTTGTGGCCAATTACAACTAACTAGACATTACAAGTGTCACACTTACCAGACATAAAAATTTTCTTTCAACAAACAGATTTTTCAGGGAGTAGCACAGCTAGGTGTTCTCACTGCATGCTGTAATCTATTTCACACTCTAGCATGTTAGTAAAAATCAAATTATATTCAAGGAACTGCATCTCTTCTGTTTTAATCTCAACAAGCCAATGATTAATCAAAGTTCTCCAACTCTAATTCCTAGATGAACTGACACTTTTACAGGCTGAAATAACCATTGAACTCTCAAGGAAAAGAAAGTTAACCAAATTAAGTATCACTCAATCAAAAAGTTTAAACTGATGACTAGAATCAATGCTCTCTGTTGTTTAAGTACATAAACTGCAAAAATCAAACCAAACACAAGCCCAGCCAAACACATGACACCTGCTTTCCTACCTAAAGAAGAAGCAGATCCACAGTGATATCCTTTTGTCATATTAATCTTCAGGAGCTGCTTGGAAAACTCTTGAGGAAGGACAGAGGAAAGATGTTCTCATGGAAAATGCAGCAGCATATTCAAAACTGAATATAATAATGGTGAAACTTCTGAGGATCTCAGCATCCCCAAATAAAAAATTAAGACCAAAGTCACACCTCTCCCACGATTTTTCAACAGCACTAATGCAAGCTACAGAATTAACTCCATCTGAAGGAGACTCAAATGCTGTTGCTGTTACTTGTTCATTGTCTTCTAATCAAAGGTAATTTGATTAGAGAAACTATATTAAAAAAACCCCATCCAATAAAACCTAGTTCTCTGAACTCATGAAGAAATTTAATTCCAATTGAAATCAATGGGATTTATGGGCCTAAGTGCCTTTGGGACTCTAAATCTTAGTATATATTTTACTACAATGTAATAATCAATAGTTCTCAAGGCAAGAGGACTAGTAATGCTCCAGATCCCTTATGAAGATGAAGGTACTTTTTAACAGATGTCTCTGAGGACACTGAAAATAATTATTTGCTTTCTTATAGATCATCAGAAAAATATTAAAAGTTAAATCAGTTTCTTTTAATAAACACGTGAACAAGTATCATCAGTGACAACCATTGATTTATTAATATTTATCAGATTTAGTGACTGAGCAAATCTGTCTTGCTAGAAGATTCACAGATAAACAGAAGTCCATTGACAGCATAGACTGTAATGAGATATTAGCTCTTGTATTGAAAAAATACATCTAATGTTCCACAAGACATCACCAGTGCAGGGTCCTAGGAGAAATAATCAAGTTAAATTGATTTTCTTATGCTATTTTAAATAAAATTTTCTAGGGACACAAACTGAGAAAAAGGAATATAAAATTACACTAGGCAGAAGTATAAAGTTTCTCTTTATGTAGACTTCACATGTCATTTTCTAGCTTTTATTATTGGGTATAATTGTATGATCAAACTCAGTATATTTCAGGATATTCAGGATATTTCAGTAATCAATATCATGCAAACCAAGATTAATAGAAGAGCTTGCAGTTGCTAGTTCAGAGGTTTGCCTTCTGCAAACTATATCATGTTCTTGTATTGTTTTAGTTAAAAGAACAAAATATTTAATGGAGAAAATACTTTATTTTTCTAGACACATTTTACCTTATTATTTGCACTGAATTCTAAATACTCAAAAATTTAGTGGTTCAATTTTCAAGCACTTGGTATCAGGAGTTCACTTTCTGACAATTATCACATCTTTACATGAGAGTTCAGTTCTTTTGAAAATCAGGCCTTTACCTACTTAAAGTTTTGAGTATTTCTTTTGTTGGATTTTCCACCAAGTCATTTCAGTTTCAGCCTCCTATATTATTTTGAATGCAGTGAATTGGCAAATTTCTCTTTCATACACACCCACAGAAACAGTACATTGCCTTTTAGAGATGGTTCCAGACAGTAATTAGAAATTACATACATTCATTAGTAGAAGAACATCTAAACAAAAAGAAATCAAACAAAAAGAGCTCTGTTTAGGAAAATATTTAGTATTTAGCCTGAGCTTCTGCCTGCCCCAGCTGGCAGGAGGGGTCTAGGTTGAGCCTGTTCATAAGTACCAACCTGTAAAATAAATCTGTTTTCCCTGTGGTACAAATAATTTGAAGAAAAGGTCTATCACAAAAGAAAAAAAGAAAAAAAATCAGTAATTTGAAGAAAAGGTCTATCACAAAATAAAAAAAGAAAAAAAAATCATCTTGTGTTTCTAATTCGGAAAAGCTTTGGAGAGAAGGAATTTATTGTACCTAGCTAAAAGCAAAAGGAACTACCACACCATGCAGTTAACTTCTGCTAAAGCAGCTTGTCTGTAAATGCAGTAAGTAGGTATATAATATTCCCAAGTTTGTAAATAATGGATTGGCTAGACTATCTTAAAGCAGATTTGGTGAAAGAAAACCAGTAGGCTTTGAGCTTCACTTAAATATATCCACCTGAGTAATACACTCCAGTTCACTCCAGTCATAAGTGATGAGAAATAAATGGTAGACGTCAACATGATGGGAGTTCTTTTATAATGTCCATTTCCAAAGAAACCAAACTGAAATTCTGTCTTCAGATACAAATGAAAAGGCAGGATTCAGACTTCAAAGTGTCCAGCTTTTTCTAGAAAAAGGACAGAAGAGAGCCATCATTTTTATGCTAACAAAGGTAGAAATAATGCCTTTTTTTCTCTCATCTTTACATAAAGACATGGCCATTGTTGGTCTATTGTGGATTTAACCTACATTTTGAGAGCTGGAACTGTTCCATACTGACAAATAACCACTGTTCTTATCCCAAAAATCTGCACCATGGTTTTTTCTCTGCATAGCACTTGGTGTGAGATGGTCATGGAAAGAAAGAGCATTACCTTACTTCTTCCCACAATAGCTCTTGGCAAACCTGTCTCTACAAAGCTATTCAGTATTTCTAAATTACCTACCTTTTCTTCCTCCTATGCTGCAAGAGCCACAGTGACAATAGGGAGCATTATTTTTACACAGCTTATCTGATTATATCTTCTATTAGTTTGCAAAGAATAAAACAGAGCAGTGGGGAGGAAAATCCATTCTTCTTCAAATACCTGCCCTCTTATAGTTCACACACTTATGGCCTTGCAATGTTCTTAGTGCTCAGTTTTGAGATGGGGAGTGTTGGGGCAAGTGTGATCATAAATTTTCATGTGATATTGTTATATGACTGCTATTCCTTAGCATTTATCTTTACAGTCTTTAGATGCAAGGCCCAGATGAAGTTCTAGTTGACATATTGTAGACTTAAGATGTGCTTATTGGTAATCATCAAGACCCAGCAATATGTCCTCAAGGAAAACAGAGACAGGTCAGGGACTCTTAGCAGGGTCTGATGTGACCCAAACTAAATGTGTGGAGATGGCAGCTGGTTTACATTGACTTCCCACACACTGAGTATTGCAACAATTCACAGCTAAACCAAGCACCATTCCTTAAAAAGCTGTCATCCAATTTGTGATCAAGTTATATGAATAAAATTAAACTGACAAACTCCAGCTATGAACAGACTGTGATTTCCAAAGAGGTTCCTGTTTTACAATAGTTTCTAAAATGCCATGTTTGATGGTCACATACAGTGATCTTACACAGCTCTGAAGAATACAGATCATTCTTTGATAATTCCAATGTGAATGCAGTCCAACAAACTGTCTCCATCTGTACCAGAAGCTACATTAAAGCAGGACTCCGTGACATGTCTCCTGAGAAAATGCCTATTTTAAGAGAAGATGAGAAAACAAAAGAGGGTCAGCCACAACATTTTATTTTCCAAAGTTCTTCAGTAGTGAAGGCTTTTAGAGATTTGCAGGAATTAGTACTCTTTCAGTCAACAGGATGAAGTATGTACAGAGTGAGAAGGCTTTTAGAGATTTGCAGGAATTAATACCCTTTCAGTCAACAGGATGAAGCATGTACAGAGTGAAAAAAAAGAAAAGATACTAGGTGGATCTATACTTAGGCAATGAGTAAGAAATTTCTCTCACCTTCTCTCTGAACTACTTCTGTCCCTAGCTCTGGTAATTTGACATAGCTCCAAATTCCAAACCTCAGTGGAACAGCACTACATTATACCATCTATACCATCTACTTAAGAACTCCAGAATTAGGTATTGCTGAAACCAGGGTAAATACCTAGATACCTAGCCTATGTAACTATTTTCTCTCCATGGATGGATGACTAACATAAGATACTTAAGCTGTTTAAGATGGAAACAGCTATTTGTAAATTCTTTTCCCAAAATCCAAGTTTTGAAATTCTTAGTGATAGACACTTGATGCCTGATATTCTGCAAATCACTTAGACAGGATTCATGGCATATGTATGTGAGATAAGTGCCTTAGTAGCATCTCTGACCATTTCTCACCATTAGCATAGAATCCTCCAAATTGCTTGGCAGCTGGCAAAGTATTTAAAATATTCAGTAAACAACTAACAAATTGTTACTATGCTATATGTCAAATCAAATTGCACTATAAAACATGAAAAAATGTTACACTTAAGCTGTCAAGTGTTTCAAATGTAGATATAAAGTTTCTTTTACCTCTCTATTTTACCAGAAAAATAATGTCCATCACATAAAAAAAAAATAAATTAGGTGTTTATTTAATTGTGGTACAGCAGATTTTGGCAGTAATTGGACTAGACTCTGTAAATGGTTGGACCAATAATAGGTTAAATTAAGGTCTCTAATTACTAGACAGGTTAGGCTCTTCCCAGTTACATTTTTGGGTTACTGTTTCTTCTGTTATACCAAGGGATATGACTAAGACATAGCACATTTAATTTCAATTTGTAATGTTCTTTGAATAGATATTTAAATATGTTTTTTCTCCTGCTAAGACCATTTGCATTAGGGGTTCCTTCCAATTGCTAAAAAAAGTTTTGAAGCTGCTGAATTTTAAGTGGAAATACTGGGCCAAATCTATCTCTGATGTAAATCTAGATAAATGGATTTAATGCACCAACAATGGGCCATGGTGGTATTTTACTTACCCCTATATATGCTTTGCCTCTCAATTGTATTCAATTTTCTATGGAACACTGCTAATAAAGATAGCACTTTTTTATGTTTTCAATATATTTGAAGGCCTTCTGGACAAAAGAGGGCAGTTTTAATAAGTATTAATCTTCCATTTCCACTAGTGATTACATATAGAAATATATAATCCTATGAATAATCCCACTGCATATGTATATAGTCAGAACAAACCAAAAGACTAAGGAAAACTTTGCAAAGTCCATAGCACAATAATGCAAAGCTGCTATGTGGAGCAATTTAAGTCATGACCAATAGTGGGGGCTAATACTAGCAAGAGTTTATTTTAAAAAAAAAGCTAAAAAAGAATAAGAGTATGCAACTATTATTCAAATGGCAGTAATGAAAAGCTTTATTTTGATGGATGCCTTGACATAAACATTCTAGGATCTCCCTTAAATGAAATCTTGTCTTCTCCTTTCTCTAATTATGTTTAGGATAGAGTGAGACAACCTTCATATAACATGTTGCCACCTTTACACATGGTTGGGGCCACATGCATTCTTTGATGAGCATTTGCAGAAAGGACTACATATTCCTCAAATTTCAGCTTGACTGAGCCTACCCAGTTCAGCCAACAGTACCACTGAAGACACTGCCATCAGTCTCAACAAAGACTGAATAAGCTCATTGCACATTGAGCATTTACTTATGTACAGACACATCAAAACAGGTTTTCCATAGCAATTTCAGCTTCAAATTCTGGTACTTCTTGAAGGAATAAATCAAAACCAGAAACCACATTGACTTATGCTTTGGATACTGCTCAGGGATACATCAGCTCTCTTGCTAGACTTTCTAGTGACCTTAGTAGCTCAAACAATCCCCCTGGCACCTCATTCTCCACATGTACAGGAAGAGATGTGTCCTATTTCCTTTTTTTTTCTGACTTACATGCTTATTTCTCAGAAGTAAAAAAGGTGCATCAAAACCACAGATCCAGGCAAGTTTACTCTGTCAGTCATATATGGAACACTATTCCCTATCAAAATATCTATAGACAGTATGATATTTCAGTATATTAGAAAGGCTTCTCAGTTCTCTTGTGATTAAAAGAAGGAAAAGACAACGCTCACAAAATAATAATTAGAGAATTATTGACTCTAAGAGAGATTTTCAGAGGAATCTGAAGAATATGACACCTCTATTAAAGGGGTTTATTTTTTAAAAAACACAACAGTAGCATGTAAATGGAACCAGCCTGTCCCCCAGAGGAGTCTGAAGAATATGACACCTCTATTAAAGGTATTTCTTAAAAAACACAACAGTAGCATGTAAACGGAACCAGCCTGTCCCTCACTACCAAATAATTCTCATTTCTTTTTGCAGGCCACTGGCTAGTGCCATCTTGCCTTATTTACACTGCATACTAATAGAAAACAATACAAAAAGTTCATACTTTAATTTCAGCCAACAGAATGAAGAATATGACACCTCTATTAAAGGTATTTCTTAAAAAACACAACAGTAGCATGTAAACGGAACCAGCCTGTCCCTCACTACCAAATAATTCTCATTTCTTTTTGCAGGCCACTGGCTAGTGCCATCTTGCCTTATTTACACTGCATACTAATAGAAAACAATACAAAAAGTTCATACTTTAATTTCAGCCAACAGAAAATGGAAAGTGTCAGCTAACTTGCCTTACAAACACTTCTTGCATCCATAAGTGAATTAAACTCAACTTTTGGGAAACCTGTGTGTTCAATGCTATTGTGCAAAGGATGGAGCAGATCTGAGACAGGAGCAGGGATGGGGTATATGCCATTTGCATAAGGAAGATAGCTCCTTTGTAAACATTGATACAGAATGGCAAGTCTAGCAATGACTTTTTCCCCCCTAAACTCTCTCCCCTCTGACTTCCACATCCTTGTAATATATACTGCTGTTTTGACTTGAGCACTGCACCCAAATAGACTATTTGTGGAGTATTTGTGATGCACAGATCTATTATGCACAGCTATCAGAGGTCAAACACAGAGCAATTCTATACCTCTGATGTCAGCCTGAACAGAAGCATTGTTCTTGGCAGTGACAGGAAAAAGGCAGCACATCCAAATTACTGAAAGCCTTCTCATGGCAGAAGAAAAAGCTGTCAGTTTAACAGCTGAACACAGAAGGTTCAACCAGTATATATCCTTCTCATTCAAGTAACATGAAACCCTGAAAAAAAAAAATAAAAGAAAGAAAAGGAAAAAAAAAAACCCTGGAACTGTGTCAGATTTTTTAAGTTGGAAAAGCTCTTGTCAATGCTGAACAAAGAAAACCAGCCATTTGTGTTGCCAAGACAGTGCTACTGAATTACAAAATAAAAGAGAAAAAGCTTCAATATAAATATGTGCCTGTGTTGCCAAGACAGTGCTACTGAATTGCAAAATAAAAGAAAAAGAGCCTCAATATAAATATGTGTTTGTACCAAAAGAGAAAATATTCTAAATTTCCTATAGCTTCATATTTACACTGTAAAGTGGGATGCAAACCGTGTGAATATCTGTTGACATGCACACTCATACATAGGTGTACACTGATCTATAGTAAATCTATAATATTCGTCCCTTATGTATATTTCCCTCTTGTGTGTTTCACTACTCAAAACAGAAATAGTTCTCTCTAATTACCAGACTCATATCTTATTCATGCTCAGTGAATAGCATCCCCAAACTCCACAGGCTGTGCTTACAGAGCAGGGAGACATCCTCCCTGCCTGGGGTGAGTGACCCCTTCACGCATCTTTGACAAAACAGACCTTAGCATGTTAACAGCTCTCTAATAATGCTACAAGAAAAGAATCTTATGACTCTGGGCTGTATGAAATCAAGGTGTAGGCTGTGTCACACCCCAAGGCCACAATCCCCTTACTGTTCCCCTACAACAAAGTATTGCTCAGTGTAAGGGAAAACAGTTTGGAACTACAGCAGTGATAAGTACCAAATCCTCACTTTTTTTTTTTCCTCTCATAGTTTAAAAACATACACTGGATGAACAGCAAGCATTTGGAAGAGCTAAGTGTGTCATCCAGCTTACAGGCTATATTTTATTTTCCAATGCATAAGCAAGAGAGATTTAAAATGCCAGTAAATAGTTCTAGCCCAGCTACATCACACAAGTGAAGCATTAGATGGGGAATGTGCATGCATCTGTCATCTGATCTGCCACATTGTCCTTGAAGAAATATCAGTCCTGATGGGTGCTTCACTAGTTTTGTTTTCCACTACCACTAGACAAGAAGTTTGAAAAGTGATGCTAATTTTTAGCAGAACCACCATGAGAAGCAATATGAGAAGACAGTTGTACACAGTCACAGGATGAATTCAGAATATTAAAATGTAACTCTTCACCAACATTAAAGAAAGAATTGACTTTAATTTCATTCCTGTGGGTTGCTGCTGCTTTTTTTGTTGTTAGAAAGCAAAAATAGATCTTTTTTGCTGATTAGAAGTTCCCATGCTCATCTTATTTATCTTACACTTGAAGTCACAACACTCTTCTTGTGACAACATAATTGTCTCCATAGAAACTAGTTGAATTCTCCTGAAATGGAGCACTTGCACAATATTTGGACCCTGTTTACTGAAAACTTAGTAAATGCATGTACCACACAAACTGTCACCACTGGCAGAGTTAATAGAAACACACAAACCGGTTTGGGAGGAATTTATTAAAACAATACTGTGTTCCACCTCTAACCAGCCCAAAACTAAATACATAAATAAAATAAATCATGACATTAGGGCCAAGTAAACTTCTCAGCTACTCAGCATCAGGATACATGCCTTGATGTTCTTTTGGTGTAGCTATGTTCAACCTAAACTGTGCATTAGGTCTCTGATTACTATGAATTGTTGACACGTGGCACTGACTCACAAAACAAAGAAAACACTGTGAATTCTGTTTACAGTATAAAATGGATTCTGAGGTTATGCTCCTATTACCTCTATTTTTCATCTGCTTCTAATTTTAGACCTTTAATCATCACTGAGCATCTCTTTAGGCTTAACTTTGACATCAAACTAAATTCCCAAAACCTCCTCAA